>NC_043966.1:1515094-1551564 GCF_902148855.1 Sphaeramia orbicularis
CATCAGTGCAGTATTTTACTGAACACAGTGCAGTATTTTACAGTCCATCAGTGTAGTATTTTACTGAACACAGTGCAGTATTTTACAGTACATCAGTGCAGTATTTTACAGTCCATCAGTGCAGTATTTTACTGAACACAGTGCAGTATTTTACAGTACATCAGTGCAGTATTTTACTGAACACAGTGCAGTATTTTACAGTACATCAGTGCAGTATTTTACTGAACACAGTGCAGTATTTTACAGTACATCAGTGCAGTATTTTACTGAACACAGTGCAGTAATTTGCAGCAGATGCTAAGTGACGCTGCCTCCTGTCAGCTGAGTCTCTGGAGAGACGTGCGAGTACAACTGGAGGTGTTAAGGACCTTCTGCCGAGTGTACAGTCGCCGCAGTCTCCGCGGCAACCGCCATCCTGACTGACAGGTGACGGCGAGGGAAGTGACAGCTACTGAAGAGAGAGAGGAAGAAGGAGACACAGTGAGGAACATGACTTCATCAATCAGGAAGGAAAGGCATAATCAGCGGCGGCTCGGCGCTTCCTCCTCAGATTCGATTAAAACCACGTCTGTGTACAGGAGCTGATCATGTTGTTCTCGGAGGCTGCGGTCTGTTTTCGTTGCCGGGCGTTCTCCGTACAACTTCCTGTTTGGTGTTTATCTCCCGCTGGCTCCGGCCTCCTGGTCTCTGGGTTTGTGGGTCGACAAACAGAAGAAGAAGAAGAAGCAGCTCCGTCACTGCTCAGGTACCAGCCAAGGTCCGACCCAAGGTTCTTATCGTTAACGAAAACTAACAAAATGAGGAAAACTAGAATTGAAAAAACATTTTTGTTAACTGAAATAAATTAAAACTAGAATTAAAAGACAAAACCATAACTAACTGAAACTGTATTGTGTGTTTACAAAACTAACTAAAACGGACACAAATTATGGATCAAATTCTCTTCGTTTTCGTCTTTGTCAGTGTTGGACTGATGCAAAAGCTATTTATTTTACTTGAGCAATTTTAGCTGCTGTCTCCACCCGACACTTTTTGCTCCGTCACTTGTGGTTTCCAGTCGTCTTCTGGTCCCCACTCTACCTGGAAACATGGAGACTAAAGCAGCAGAGTCCTGTCTGGGATTGATTTGAATAGGAGCACAGAGAAGAAGAGAAAAGAGACCACTGAACTACAACTGAACTACAACTGAACTACAACTGAACTACAACTAAACTACAACTAAACTACAACTGAACTACAACTGAACTACAACTGAACTACAACTGAACTACAACTGAACTACAACTAAACTACAACTGAACTACAACTGAACTACAACTGAACTACAACTAAACTACAACTGAACTACAACTGAACTACAACTGAACTACAACTAAGCATTTACAAAAAAATGAAAACTGATAAAAACTATCAAACCTGCTCTAAAAACAAATTAAAACAAACTGAATTAGAGAAAAAAAGTCCAAACTCAATAAAACTAAACTAGAATGAAGAATCCCAGACTCTTACCTCTTCTAACCTCATTACCAGTGAAGGTCCGACTGCAGGTTTCTTTTGTGCTCAGTAGAAGACAACTGCAGGCTCGTCCATGTCTGTTAATCTGTTCTACAATTTGGTCCAGGGTGAAAAGTCTGTGACCTGAGGAACCCTGAGGAGAACATGTGGACCTTTAGCTGCTGGATGTTCCCTCTGGTTCAACAGCTGCTCTCCAACTGTTAAGCTGCCTGACAGAGGATGACTGGATGGAGGCTTTTACCACCACTGGTTGGCAGAATGTTTTTTCCTTTTAGCCCCTAGATTTTAACACTCTGCACTTTTCTTTTTATAGATTTCCTTTTGGGCCTTTTGTCTTTATTTGATAGACACACAGTGAGAGTGGAGGAGCAGCACGAAGCACATGGAACCTGGGCTGAAATGAGGCCTCATCCTGGTTCTGATCTACCACGTTCATCAAAGACTGCACCGACTACAAACATGACAGACTAAGAACCGGCTCTGCTAAAGTCCCAGTGTGTACTAATTTGCATGTACAATGTGGAAGTTTGCATGTGGGGTTGAACCGAGGTTTACGGGCGACTGACTCTTATTTATTGTGATTTTCTCTGTCAACTCAATATATATTTTTTATTAGTAAGTTTTTATCCACAAAACATGCAGATTACCAGGCATTATTTTTACCAGGTAAAGAAGTTCCTGGTAGAACACGGTGCAATAGTACAGTATTTTTGTAGTGTACAGTGTGGTAATACAGTATCTTCCATAACATGGGGCAGTACTACAGTATTTTACACACAGATTACCAGCGAAATAAGTTCCTAGTATGAATGAATGAATGAATGAATGAAAGTAACCTATTTTTCATGGAGTTACAAAAATTTCCACTCATTTGGACACCATGTGTTTAATTTTTGAAGCAAAGAAACATGTATTTAAAACGCAATAACAGAAAGTAACATAGGGTCAAAACATGGTGTTCAAAATCTGCCTGATGGGACATTTTTAGAAACAATTTGACAGATTAGTGTTGGTAAATGACCCACATTTTTACTTTTAAATTCATTTTTGCTTTAGTTGGTCCATAAAGGATTATCCAAAACAAGGAGCTATTTTATATTGAAATAAATGTTGGAATGGCGATCAATTAAAGTTTGCTCTCTAACGAGACATTTTGACCCTATACTGTGTGAAAACTATGAAACAAAAACACTTTGGATGCAGCTAATCTGATGTTTTCTCACCTTTCATCATACTCTAACACTAATTCTACTCACTTCATGGAGATAATATATAAAAAAAACTACTTTTGATTGAAGAAAACTTTTAATTACAGTCTAATAATTAGCAAATGCTTTCCACTCAGTCATGTTCGTGCAGATCAGGTTTATCCAGAACACAGTTACAGTAACGGCTGAACGTCAGTGTATGGGATGATGCTGATATGCAACTAACACAACAAAACCCATGACTGTCCGACAGAACCTCTGTAGAACATCTGTGTTCACCAGTATACATACGAGGGTTACACAAACACATCTGCCGCTTTCTCCAGGCTTTACAGACAAATAATACGAGTTTAAAGACATTTGAACTCAACAACCATTTCCTCTGGTAATGAAAGCTCCTGTGAATGTGACGACCCCTTGTTGAATCTATGGGATGTTTTCCATCTTCACCTCCACCTTTCATCCCCGTGTCTTTCTCACCCCATCACCTACAGTTATCCAAATCAGCCCCATCTTCATCTCTATCACCATCCATCCTCATCACCTCCGAGCCCGACAGGATTTCACACTCTGCAGGATTCGGCTATAAAGACTTCTTTTTTTTTACTGTTCTGCTGCTTTCTCCAGCTCACACACACACACACACACACACACACACACACACACACACACACACACCCACACACACACACACACACACACACACACACACACACACACACACACACACACCTCTGCCAGTCATAAAAGCCCTGGACCCTGCAGGGCAGAGCATGACGAGGGCAGAGGGGCATCCCACGCCCCTGCCCCCCCCCCCTGCCCCCCTGCCCCCCCGCCCGGCGCTGGCTGTGTGTTGGTGAAGGGCCTCGGCGTTCAGGCAGAAAATGACGCAGCGGTCGGCTGAGCTGGCAGAGGTTTTATAGAGCGAAGGGGGCTTCTGTCCTCCTCGTCCTCCCTCTTTCCCCTTGTCTTTCATCCTCCTCTTTTTCCCTCCCCTAACCCGTGCGTCCGCTCGGGTTTTTTATTTAATATGGCCGCCTCGCTCTTCACCTTGAATCACCTCTCCTTCCTGCGCTCAGACTGTGGAGAGGAGATAAGAGCCAGGCAGAGGGAGATGCTGTCGTTCTTTACGAGGCGTTTTCTCCCCGTATCGTCTGAAGTGTCTGTTTGGATGGGAAACACTCGTCTCCTCTCTCCTTCCCCCTCTCCCTCTCTTTATCTCCCTCTCTCATCACCTCCTTGCCTTTATCTCCTCGCCACTCCTCATCCTCTTGCTCTGCACGCTCTTCCTCCTCCTCCTCTTATTCTTTGTCTTCCTCTTGCAGTTTGATGATGGTCAGGAGGATGAAAGGTTTCTTCCACCTGAGCTGTGTCCTTAGGGCCCGAACACTGACCACAAACCTTGTGATTCAGTTGTCCTTCTGACTAAAATAACCATATCTGTGCAGGCCTAAATGGGCTGAAAACTCACAAAACTTTGCACGTGCATCATAACTGGAGAATGTTCTGCAGATGACTGTGACAATGCTGCATGAGCTTTAACCCACACATGTATGAGGTCTGGATGGACCATAAAGACTCCTGAAGACACACCCTAAACCCAGCAGGAAGTCAGCCATCTTGGTTCCAATATGTAGTTTTTGCTTTTTCCACTTCCAACTGAAGATAAACTGTAACAGCTGCAGATTTGGTTGTTGTCATCTAAACAATCTTTGCAATGAAAAGTCGTCACAGTGCCAACTTTTCATTGAATATTGTTGCCAGTGTTTCACCAGAACTTTGTACATTTCAGAAACTAAGCCCTAACATACAGTTTCACGTAGAAACTCAGAAGTTTTGTCAGAACATATCATTAGCCTCATACATAATTGCCTACATCATATTTCTGGCACATTCATCAGCAGTATTTGGATAGTGACATCATGCAGATATCACAATTTGGCCAAAACTATGACTTATGCAATGATGCTACGAGGCTAATGAATCAGGTCCAGATGCACAAAAAGAGTCTCATGGGCCCACACCCTAAACCTAACAGGAAGTCACTTGTTTTTGGTTCAATATGCACTTTTCGTTTTGCTTTTTTCAGTTGTATAACATTAACCAGAACAACCTCAGACTGGTTCAGTGTCACTTAAACACCAATGGAATGAAAGTTGACTAAAATGGGGACTTTTTTTCATCACCCCAATTGTGATATTTCACCAGAAAGTGATAAATAACATCTCCGAAATCTCAAAAATCCCCCAATTTCAGTTTCATCTAGACATGTAAATTAGTTTTAACAAATTTTAGGTGTGGATGCTCAAAAACCCTCAGTACTCATGCCTTAAATCCAAAAGGAAATCTGGCAGTTTGGTCTGAATAGGCAATGTTAGTTACATTTTTGCCATTTCCTGTTGAATTTGAAGAAATTCCTTCAACTTCAGATTGGTTTGGTGTCATCTACAGATCTTGATGACATAGATTTATCAGACTGGTGACTTTTCATTGCTGCTGATGGCAGTTTTCACCCCGTTTTCACTGATTCCACCTGTTGATTCACCATTCACCCACGCATGTATACTTAACAGGTGTTCTCTAGTACCAGGTAATGAACACAGGAAGTTCTGTTTAACTCCTTTAAACAGCTTCCAATAAGATTCCAGGGATGAAGCTGCCTACCCGGCTGCAGTAAAACCCCTCCAGTGTGTCCTGATGCGACTTGTGCGGCGATCCGTGCATTCAATCAATGCCGGTTGCAGCTTTTGTTTTGATTACAGCCTATGACTGAAATGTTTATATGGGCACTTGATGTGATAACACAACAGAGCTGTCTTAACATGTGCAAAGTGGTTCCATCCGCAGTCAAGGTGAAAATACGACCATTTTGTCGTTGATAATGAAACAGGACACCTCCGAATGGTTTGGTGGCTTCCAGAAGTAAACTTTTACAGTCAATTATCCCATATTTATCCCAGTGTCGTTGATGTTTTCAATGATTCTGAGGTTAAAAATAATCAGTTAAAGTTGGAAAAGTATGAGGTAGTGATCTTTGTTCCAGGGTTGACTGAGTTCTGATGGTATTTCTGCCGTTTAGACAAAACAAACAGGTCTGAAATTGTCACCCAAGTGTAATTTGTAGGATTTGTGGCAACATTCCCATGATGCTTTGAGGTCCGGCCAAAAGCTCAAGAAGTGATTGCGAAAAGGATCAGGTGTGGAAGTGGTTTTATGAAGCAGTGGTTGTAGTGTTGGAGGTGTTTAAATACCTCTGCGAAGCAGCTTCACCGGGCGACGCCACAGGGTTAAATTTAGAAAACAATGAATATAAACCAGCGGCAGATTAATGAGCGGTGTGTGGTTTTACAGCTGCACCACCGGCCTGAATATCCTGCCAGTTCTCCTGTTTCCTTCAGTCTCTCACTGATTCAGTGATGGTTGTCTGCACATCCGCCAATACAGAGCAAACAGGAGCCGGTGACACATGATGACGCTCAGTTTGCACCTTGTCGACCAATTTCCAAAACCAGAAATCTGCAAGTTCCACTCGTAATTCAGTCCGTTTTCAGCACATGATCATAAACTTTAGATTCAGGGGGACTTCCACTTCCAGATGTCTGACGCTGTTTCGGGATAAATGTCCGTAAATATGTTAAAAAAGGCAAAAACGCTCTGATTTTTTCTGCAGAATCTGTCTGAAAATGTTGGTTGCAGTACTCCAGTGATAGCTGAGCTCTACATCTGTGGTTACAGAGGAAACAGGAGCTGATAATACCTGGTTTTGCTCCATTTTAATGAGTAAAACCATCCAATGTGTAAACAAATAAACAAGTGAAAGTTATGGCAGCAGTTGGAGATGTGCAACTTATAATTGTTAACACAATCATGATACATGTTTTTGGAATTTATGACGTTTACACTTTAAAATGCTGCAATATTCGATGTTTGTTGCAATTACGAAACATTTAAGGAACCATAGAATATATAAGGACAATTCAGGTTATCTAAAATATCTCCTTCAGAACCTTTTTATCTTAAATGAATGGAAATTTCAGTCAATTCCAAACATAAAAACATCCCTTACATACAATTTGACGTCAATTTTAGAAGATGTTAATGCTAAATGCTATATGCTAATGTAAAAAATGTGGAAAATTCTACCTATATCTGCAGAATCTGTCTGAAAATGTTGGTTGCAGAACTCCAGTGATAGCTGAGCTCTACATCTGTGGTTACAGAGGAAACAGGAACCGATAACACATGGTTTTGCTCCATTTTAATGAGTAAAACCATCCAATGTGTAAACAAATAAACAAGTGAAAGTTATGGCAGCAGTTGGAGATGTGCAACTTATAATTGTTTACACAATCATGACACATGTTTTTGGAATTTATGACGTTTACACTTTAAAATGCTGCAATATTCGATGTTTGTTGCAATTATGGAACATTTAAGGAACTATAGAATATATATAAGGACAATTCAGGTGAAATGCAAAATCTCTTTTAGAACCTTTTTGTCCTGAATTAATGTAAATTTCAGCTGTTGTTAAGTCAATTCCAAACACAAAAACATCACTTACATACAATTTGACTTCAATTTTAGAAGATGCTAATGCTATATGTTATTTGCTAACATTAAAAAAGTGCAAAATTCTACCTACATCTGCAAAATCTCTTTTAGAACCTTTTTGTACTGAATTAATGTAAATTCCAGCAGTTGTTAAGTCAATTCCAAACACAAAAACTTCACTTACATACAATTTAGTTAAAATTTTGAAGACGCTAATGCTAAATGCTATACGCTAATGCTAAAAAAATGAAAAATTCTACCTATGTCTGCAGAATCTGTCTGAAAATGTTGGTTGCAGTACAGTGGTGCAATATTAGATGTTTGTTGCAATTAAAATATCAAAAAAATAAAATAAAATAGAATTTAAGGAAGAATAGAGATATAAGGAGACTTCAGGTTAAATGCAAAACCTCTTTTAGAACCTTTTTGTCTTGAATGAATGTAAATTTCAGCAGTTGTTAAGTCAATTCCAAACACAAAAACATCACTTACATACAATTTGACTTAAATTTTGAAGATGCTAATGCTATATGCTCGATGCTAATGCTAACAAAGCTGACAGTTCTACCTGTATCTGCAGAATCCGTCTGATAATCTGTCCATTTTCAGTCCGATCACAGCTCATCCCTGTATCCCTTTGCAGATAACACAGGCTTCTACTCACTTTTAACCACGATAACCGTTTGCATTATCACGTATTATCATCAGCGCAGATGGAGGTACATCCTCATTTCCTGCCTCTGAATGTGTTCGGACCATCCTGACGTTTTATTTGGAATAAATATTTCATGTGCGAGATCAGAGGGTTCAGGCTCGGAGTGCAGAGCGTTTAAGGAGGCCTCAGTCGGGTCCTCAAATGCACCACTTTAGGCCGGTGGTGTGTTTAGTGAACAGCTGTTTCCTTCTCTCTCTCTCTTTAATCCGCCGTGTGACCTTCGCTCGTCCGTCTTCCATTTCATCTCGTCCTTATTTTAATTTCACTTCAATCTGTTTTATTGGTAAAAATGAGAGATTTTAGCATCAAAAACAATGTATTTTTAATAAAAATAACCAAATATATATCTAAGTCCATAAAGCCGTGTTGTGTGTGTGCCTGTGTGTGTGGATTAGTGCTTGGTCCTAATCTCGGGAGGTTAAATTAGAGGATTGAGGTCGGACGTTAACACACAGCTCCACATCTGTGACTTTTTCTTTGCTTTTTCTTCTCCTTTGGCTTCTTTTTTTTCTTTCCTTTTTCTTTTTTTTTTCTTTTTGCCGGAGCTGAAAATTTCCCTGAAGGTTTCTGTGAATCCTGTTAAAGCCTCTGCAGAAGCTCAGAAACAGAAAATAACAAATCTGTTCTGCGTCGGTGTTTGTCGGACAGCAGCGCTCATGTTCTCTCCTCAGCTGCTGTCAAAAAACCAAACGAGCAGAGCGCCTTGATAATGTTCATTTCCAAAAAAGCGACAGACGCTTTATCCGCTCAGACACACACTGATGACTCAGTATCCTCGCCCAAAACGCCAACATCATCGTCAAGATTTGAACTAATCGATAATGATTTGCTTGTGCTGTTACAGTGAAAAAGAGAAAACAAGTTTTTTTTTGTTTTTTTTTTGCAAACAAACTGTTTCCATTCCTGCTTTTCAAACACTATTAACAAATAGAGACCCAAACATCCACTACCGACCCAAACCATCTACTGATGTAAACTGTTATATACCTGTTGATCCACTAATCACATCAATACATGGGAATAGTTAGTGTAAAATGTAAAAAAAAAAGTAACTTTTTCTTGTGATTTACATGTAGTTGAGTCATATTCTGAATAAATCTCATGTAGAAAAGTGGTTTTTAGTGGCTTTTGCAGATTCTGTCAATATAAAATCTCATCCTCCTTCCATATAGACAGTGGCTTTTTTACATATTTTGTTTGTTTTAGGGAGAAATAATCTTCTTGTTTTGATAGTGTTGTACAAAAGCACATGTACCAACTACAAATTTAATAGAATTGTTCTGAATTTAACCCTTGACGACCTAAACATCTGATCTAAACTGTTATATACCTGTTGATCCACTAATCACATCAATACATGTAAATAACTGGTGTAAAATGTAAAAAAGTAACTTTTTCTGGAGATTTACATGTAGTTGAGTTTGAAATAATGTCATATTCTGAATAAATAAAGTGGTTTAGTGGCTTTTGCAGATTCTATCAACATAAAATCTCATCCTCCTTCCATATAGACCGTGGCTTTTTTGCATTTTTTGATTGTTTTAGGGAGAAAATAACCTTATGGATGTGATATTGTGTTGTACAAAAGCCCCTTTACCAACTGTAAATTTAATAGAATTGTTCTGAATTTAACCCTCGACAATCTTAACATCCACTGACGACCCAAAGAATCTACTGATGTAAACTGTTTAATACCTGTTGATCCACTAATTGTATCAATACATGGGAATAATTAGAGTAAAATGTAAAAAGTCACTTTTTCTTGTGATTTACGTGTCGTCAAGTATAAAGTAATGTCATATTCTGGATAAATCTCAGGAAAAGTGTTTTTTAGTGGCTGAAAATAGATGATTTCCACTGAAAAATGCAAAATTCAGTGGATAATATTGTAGTAAATGGTGATCAAATCACTGAGGAAAGGCTAAATGTAGAGTAAAAAAATAATTGGAAGTCACCACAAAGATAGTTCTGGGTCTTTATGGGTTAAAATGATCTTAAAATGATGCTAAAATGATGCTAAAATGATGTTAAAGTGATGTTAAAGTGATGTTCTGTGCATGCTGGAGTTTCTGACTCATCCAGAGGATCTCCAGTTATGAGGACGTTCAGGTAAAAGGAGTGAAGCTGGCACCGAGTG
The DNA here is from genome assembly GCF_902148855.1 of Sphaeramia orbicularis. Lineage (NCBI taxonomy): Eukaryota > Metazoa > Chordata > Actinopteri > Kurtiformes > Apogonidae > Sphaeramia > Sphaeramia orbicularis. Next base: position 1,525,224 of record NC_043966.1, read on the forward strand.
AATGATCGCAAACAGGTCCAACACCTTCATTCTCAGCAGAAGCATACACTGTAATCCTAAACAAATACGAGGGATTTACGAGTAGAATACAGGTTAAAAACAACAGAGCAGCTGCAGCCAAACTCTGCACACAAACCTGGCTTAAATACAATCGAGCAAACTCATACCGACAAGAAGAAGAAGCTAATTATAAGACTATTACACATCCACAGAGGTACTTGAAACCACCGCAGTCTCCTCTAATGTCTGCACTATTATGAGACTATCATAAAGAAGTGAAAGCTCTAACTGTTGATTCGGGGGCAGATTCAGGGTTCAACTGCAGAGCGACTCCACCTCCATGTTAAGACCCTGGAACATGTATGATTCATGCTGTTAAAGCTGTGATTGATCCAGAAAACTCAAACAAGACGGAAAGAAAGTGCCGTCATAGTGATAATGTGCATAGAATAGAAAGAAAAACAGAAAAGAAGAGGAACAGTGAAAAGAACAGGAGAAATCACACAATTTAGGGCCATTATGTCACCATTTACATGTACGATGTTTATTTACTGAAAGTATAATTTTACATATAAAGACAGTCACAGTGTGTTGGTGAAGAAACGTCCACTTTAGTGTCAAACAGCTGAATGGACTGCATCTTCAGTCCCATTAGATACATGGCACAGCTGAAAAAGTCCCTTTTCTTTTTTTTTTTCTTTTTACCTTTGAAGTTATTTTGAGCTTTTATGGACATTTACGTGATCAGAAATTACAGAATTAATAGGAAAATACCTGAGTTTGACTTAAAGATGCAAACTTCAGAGGATAATATGAGAATGAATGAATAACTTTTTTATTTTTGGTTTCATTTGCACATCAATCATTGCACTTAGAACAATAGTTATAAAAATAAAAACCAATAAAGGAATAGGCTAGAAGTAAAAGCTTTTTTTTTGCCTGTCCTCACCTGATACACTGCTTACATTAAATTAAATGTGTAAATCTTGTAAAAAAAAAAAAAAATAAATAAAAGAATAAATAAATAAATAAAAACTAATAAAAGTGGGTTTAGATAAATATAACCCTTTAACTGCCAAACAGCTGTTAGCGCTGATGTATTGATGTTGAATTAGCAGCTTGTTGCTAAGCTAGCTAACTGAATGTATAAACTATATTTCCATAACATGATGTATTTGTACCACACATTAATTTTGTTTTATAGTTTAACTTGTTTTATTTTTTTAAATTTTATTGTTTTATTGCTTCTTAATGATTTTATGCATTTTTTTTACTGTGCTTTTAGTCTTCTGTACAGCGCTTTGGTCCACTGTGGTTGTTTTAAAGTGCTTTATAAATAAAGTTAGATTGCATTCATTAATATACACTGTCCTCATCAAATAAACAAACAAGTAAATAAATAAAAAAAAACATATAGTCAACATGGATTTCGGTCGTTGTTTGTAAAAGTCTCCGTTTTGATGACATTATAACAAAACCTTGCCTCGAAACTAAATATTTCTGTGGACGGTGGCTGTAAATGTAACTCCAGTTATCAGTTTCACATTGTTGTGTTTCTGCAGAAGTCTTGTTCAACAAACTTGCCGTGTTTATTGAACTGAAACCTGAACTTACCTCTTTTCGCTAACGTCTTATTGCAGTTTCACAGAACAGGCCCCAGGTTTTAAACTGTAAAAGAATGGACCAGGTCGTGCACAAAGTGAAATATGTTTCTGTGCGGGTGAACACATTAAATAATTCTGTCTTTAAAGCCCGGCCCTGTCAGATTGGACCTTAACTTCACCTCTGCGCTTCACAATCGGACTGAAATCTGACTCCAGATTTATCTGAGGGAGGAAAAACAGGCCGAGCAGCTGCTGAATCCTGATCCATTTTTAATCTACAACCGCCGGTTTGAAAGTTTGTTAATGAGATTTGGGAGCTTCATGAGTCCACAGTGAGCGTGTGCAAAGTGTGGGTCTTTGTGTGTCTTTGTACATTTATTGAGTGTGTTTTTTTTTTTTTCCGCCTTCGTCTGTTCCACCGAAAACAGTTACAGAGAAATTCCGTGAAGCCGTGGAGACAATAGGTGACGAAAGACGGATGAATGAAGCGACGATACACCTGGAGGTCACAGCGGAAAAACTCAAACACCACTTAAACTGTCTGTCAATGCGGCGTTGCCATGGTAACGGCCCGGGTGTTCGGGCTGAATCCCATCTTTGCGAGTCCAGACATGTTTGGGCAAGCTCCACACAACACACACACACACACACACACACACACACACACACACACACACCTTCGGCTTACGTCGGTGTTTGCATGAAGCTTTGCATACAGCCCGGGGTCACGCTTGCGAAGGCCTGTGTTTCCGTGACAACCATTTGGCGTACGTCCACAGAATGTGTGCGACAGGTACACACTGCGCCGGAGCCTCGATGGACCGGTCCCCTTCCCGTGTCCTCCATCAACGCCGTCCGTTCGCACCGCCCGCCCGCCGGCTCGTTGTGCGATGTCGCGGGTGGCCGAGCAGCCAATGGAGCGATCTGTGCAAACTAATAAATAAACACATACAGAGGCAGAGCGCCGCCGCCGCCGGGGCTGCTGGGTAGTTTGGTCTGACTGATCCGCTGTGCAGCTCCACTGCTGATCTGCACAGCGGGTTCATTCCTCTGACCGACACCTCCCATCCTTTCAGTTCAGTTTATCAGCCCTTGTATAACTTCATGTCTCTGATACTGAAAAGAAATAAAATAAAAAATAAAATACACCAAATGCTTCATTAACCCATATGGAGCCAGAGTAACATTTGTGTCACTTCCCAAATGACTGTTTCTCTATATTTAACCATCCTTATGTGGTTCATTAGCATTTATTGTAATATTATCTTCTGTATTTTTCAGTGTAAATCAGTTATTTTCCCATATTTAATTTACTCATCATGCAGATGTTCATAAAACCTCTGTACAGTTGAGGATTACTATATCAAAATTAGAAAAAAAACTGAAACCTATCATTAACTCCTACTGCTCTAACTTCAGATTGGTTTGGTGTCATCTACAGACCTTGGTGTCATAGATTTATCAGAATAGTGACCTTTTATTTCTTGCTGATGCCCTACTGAAGGACCAAATATGGTGTCTGTCTAGAAACTGATTAATAGCATCTTCTCAAAACTTTAAACTTAACCCATAAGGAACTAGTGCTACTTAGTTCCCAAATGAATGTTTCTCTATATTTAACCATCCTTAATGGTTTATTAGCATTTACTGTAATATTATCTTCTGTATTTTGTGGGTTTTTTACAGTAAAAATCAGGTATTTTCCAACATTTAATGTACTCATCATGCAGATGTTCATAAAACCTCCATAAAGTTGAGGATTATTATATCAAAATTAGAGAAAATGGAATAAAATGTGACTTTTTCAGTCAAATCTATCAGTAACTGTGACTGCTCTAACTTCAGATTGGTTTGGTGTCATCTACAGACCTTGGTGTCATAGACTTGTCAGATACTTGCTGAAGGCCTGCTGAAGGACCAAATATGGTGTCTGTCCAGAAACTGTCACTGAACCGGGCTCTCTCATTGGCTGAACCTCTGTTCATGTGCCTGGCTGACCAATGACTGAGCTCAGTTTGGACACATAAGTATGAGGAGGCGGGGCTTTGGAAGTCTCAGTTTTCTCCTCAGACTTCATGTGAAGCTGAAGCTGCCATTTTAAAAAGAAACATAAGTCTAATTAACATGAAATTAGACCCAAGAACTGCAACAGTGTGGATGTTTGTTGGAGGTTTCCTAGTTGGACGTCAGGTTCCCCACAGCTGCTTCTGTCCAGGTGAGTTAATGACTAAAGTAGAAAACTGGTTACTTTGGTTAAATGTTTGCTGTGTTTGCTCATCAGACGGCTAATGGTTAGCATTTTGGTTAGCCAGAGGTTTGGCTACGATGTTTGTTGGCATGTGTGGAGGTGTATTTGGAGTTTTACTGGTGCTTAACCCACCTTTAGAAGTTTAATTGACTAGTTGGTTAGCATTTAGGTCAGTGTATGCTAGTTAGCTGGGAGCACCAGAATCAAATGGTAATATTTAGCTTGGTTAGATGTTTGGCTGTGTCAGTTAATTAGCATTTGGTTTGTGATCTGACAGGTTAGGATCTTGTTTGGCTAGCTGGCTGCTCGTGTTTTTGTCTTTTCATGGTAAGGGTGTAGTTCTAGGTGATTAGTGAGTCTTAAAGGAGTGATATTTTGCTTTTTAAAATGGAATTATGCCTTTTAAAACATTCCCCTGTGGTTTACATAAACTGTAAATCAGTGTTTTTCAACTGTGGGCTCACCTGGAATTCAAACGGGGTCGCCTGAAATTTCCAGTAATTGATAAAATTTAAAAAAAACAACAACAACAACTTAAAAATAAAAAATAAAAAAATATGGTAAGACAAAGACAATCACATCCATATCAGACAAACTGTGGTTGTGAAACTGCAGCACTGTGGTTCTGTTTGTGTCACATGTTCACTGTGGTCAGTTTCAGATGCTGCAGCTCTTTCATCATTCATAGTTTCAGTTCTTGTTTGTTCAGTATTAATTGTCCTCCTTGTAAATCCCAGCTGGACTGACTGGACAGATCCTGACCTTTGTGCAGTAATCTACACCTGGATTTACTGCCTCTGTCCACAATAATAGACATTATATAGACTAAATGTCCACAATAATACACATTATATAGACTAAATGTCCACAATAATAGACATTATACAGACTAAATGTCCACAATAATACACATTATATAGACTAACTGTCCACAATAAGAGACATTATATAGACTAAATGTCCACAATAATAGACATTATATAGACTAAATGTCCACAATAAGAGACATTATATAGACTAAATGTCCACAATAATACACATTATATAGACTAACTGTCCACAATAAGAGACATTATACAGACTAAATGTCCACAATAATACACATTATATAGACTGTCCACAATAATACACATTATATAGACTAAATGTCCACAATAATGGACATTATACAGACTAAATGTCCTCTAACATTAATGTTTATTAGCAACATAGTATAGCAAACTATTACATGATGAAAAACAAATTAATTTTAGCAAAAAAAAAAAAAAAAAAGTCTCTGTTTTGAATGTCTGGGGTCACCAGAAATTTGCGATGTTAAAATGGGGTCACGAACCGAAAAAGGTTGGAACCACTGGGTTAGGGTCTTGTTTGGCTAGCTGGTTTCTCATATTTTGTTCCAGTTTTGGCATATGTCAGGGTAAGGATGCAGTTTTGCTAGGTGGTTAGTGAGTCTTGAGACAAATTGGTAAGTTAATTAGCATCTCAAATGATTGATGTTAGTTAGCTGGTTGACTAGAAGATAAGCCAACTGGTTAGCATTAATCTGATTAGATGTTTAGCTAGCAGCTAGTACTATGTGCAAACATTTAAGAAAATGGAGTGGTTTGCAAATATTGCTAACTAGTAGGTTAGATGGCTGTCATCATCATCTTAGCATTTTAGCATGTGTATTGTTAGTTAAACATGTTGTCTTTGGCTAGATTGGCTGGTGTTCACCTACTGGTTGGTAAACAAGTGAACCAGTGAGAAAAAGGTATTTAGCAGCATGGTTGTTTGACCAGTTACCTGTTTATTCATCAGAGTAAGATGGCTGATTAGCAGTAAAACTGGGTAGAAAATGAGTTTGCTAGCAAGAAGTGTAGCTGGTTACCTCGGTGGGTGGTGTGGTAGTATGTTAGTAGTAGGTGAGCTGGTTAACAAGCACTTTGGTGATCAGATGAAATGGGTGACATTGGTACTTCTTCAGACTAGCGTGGTGGGTGTGGAGCCCTGCAGAAATAAACACTTAGCTTAGCATAATCAACATAATCCTTTTTTTTTCCTCCTGCAAAATGCCAGAAAGTGTCTCTGTTGTTTCAATGATGACAAATGAAAATACAATATAAGCTCTTTATTTACTGTGATAGCTGGTTGGTTAACATGTTAATCAGCGAGAATTGTATGTGAAATGGAGATAATTTTTCACACTGATATTCAAATGGACTCCATGTCCTTGATCCTGGGTCTTCCAAGTAAATATGTGAAAACAGCAGCCGGCAAAAGACTGTAGAATACTGTAACGTTTACAGCAAGGAAAAATATTCTCTTGCAGCGAGTCAGTGACAAGATACCTTCTGTCTGTGGTTGGCATAAAATAAGTTTTGAACGGATCCCCTTAGAATATCTGACCAATATCATACATAACAGTGCAGATCAGTTCTACAGAGTGTGGCGCCCATTTTTGGACTCTACTGGACCGGACCTCTCTTCTTCCCTGTTAAAAGGACTGTTGTGCATTTAAATGATATTCATAAATGTGAGTCTGACCCACCACCTTCTGTATTCAGCTGTGCTTTTGTGTTTCATTTCTTATGCAAAAGCTGTCGTGTATGTTTTGTTTCGTGTCTAGTCTTTAGAAGCAAGGTTATTATCGTTAACGAAAACTAACGAAGTGACAAAAACTAGAACTGAAAAAACATTTTTAACTGAAATAAATAAAGACTATAATTAAAAGAAAAAACATAAATAACTGAAACTGTATTGTGTGTTTACAAAACTAACTAAAACAGATTAAAAAATTATGGCTCAAATTCCCTTCGTTTTCGTCTTTGTCAATGTCAGATTGATATGAAATTGATTTCTTTCGCTTGAGCAATTTTAGCTAGCAGCACCATACGACACTCCACGGTCCGTCACTTCTCGTCATTTGTCATTTAGAGTCATCTTCTGGTCCCCACTCTACCTGGAAACATGGAGACTAAAGTTAGGAGAAAGCAGCCGAGTCCTGTCTGGGATTTATTTGAATACGACAGTGAGGACGATAAAAGATACGAAAAACTAAACTAAAACTGAACTAAAACTAAGCATTTAGAAAAAAACTAAAACTAATAAAAACTAGCAAACCTGCTCTAAAAACGAATTAAAATGAATTGAATTAGAGAAAAAAAAAAGTCCAAACTAAATAAAACTAAACTATAATGAAAAATCCTAAACTATTAGAACTTGTTTAGAAGACACTGGTTGAATAGAAAACAAAAAATTGCGATAAAAACAATGGGAAAAAAACCAAAAACATGTTAAAAAGCAGTTACATTTCATGTATGTAGCGTGTTATTTACTTGACTTTTTCGCCTCCTTATAAGGAACTCTTTGGGTTCTGGTTGGTTCCTGGTTTTGTGAGTGGAGGCGGGCCAGGTTGCTGTTTCGTTAATGGGTTAGCCTGTTACCTCTCGGGGCTAAGTGGTGTGCGGCGTTCCTGCTCGCTGAGTTTAATGCACTTTAATAACTGTCCTGCTGCTTCACACACAACTTTAATACTTACAAAATATTCATGAGATTGAGTGTGTGTGTGTGTGTGTGTGTGTGTGTGTGTTTTAGCTTAGCGATTAGCTTTGGTACGAGCACCGCCTTAGAACTACTGAGTGGGTTTTAGTGCAGAAGTAGTACACTGTGCACTGGAGTTAAGTTGGCTGGGTGTGTGTTTGCCGTGTGTGTTTGTGTCTCCGGCTGGAGGAGGGATGCCACACTAAATTGGCAAAATGAGGTGTAAATGTCTTGAGGCAGATGAGCTGCCTTTAGTTAGCGCAGCACTGAATATTTCACCAGCAGCTTCAGGAAAGCTTGTGTATGTGTGTGTTTTTGTGTTTTTACGCTTTTGTGTTTTGTTGTTTTTTTTCTTCGCTTTGAATGTGTACGTGCGCGTGCGTCGGCGTGCACGCTCGGCAGCCGCAGCCAATCATCGTCCATCATTCAGTTTTGTTTCTGACAGCTGGAAGAGGCAGAAAGTCCCTGAACGCCTCAGAGAAACACTTAACTGCCTTCACTGCCGCTCGGGCGAGTGTGCGTCGGTGTGTTTGTGCGACTCTGCGTTTGTGCGGTTGGGTTTGTATTAGAGGGGAGTTGTGCGGAGTTCAATCGTCTCATTATTTTCACTAATCATCTGCAGCCCGCCGTCTTTCAACGCTCGAGCTGCACCTGAGAACGCGCTGGACCTTTAACCCTGCAGCGTGGGGAAGGGAGGACGGGGGTGCTCCTGCTTTGACCTTTAACCCCTGGGCTTCGGCCTCACCCTTATTGGTTTCATCATAAACACGCAGCTGGTGAATTAAATCTAATCTCAGGTTGGGTTTTGTGTAGCGGCGTGACTCTAATAGAGCTGCAGCGTCAGTCGATTAATCATTCAGCTGAAATAACATGAATCTGCACCTCCTTTTTTCGGTCAATTGGAACATTTCGGTAATTTGTCCAAGCAGAAAACAACATAAATGTTATTTAAATGTAAAGATATGATACTCTTACTTGGCCTGTCAGGGAGTGAACAGTCTGAGAAAGTAGAACTGTATTTCTTTTGGCTATTTTCAGACACTTAATGGACAACGGCCAAGTGGAATTTATTTATACAACCCAAAATCACACTTTTGCCTCAAGTGGCTTTACAGTCTGCAGAGCTTACAAACTCCTCTGTCCTCGATTCCAATGATGAGAAACTCCCCCAGAAAACCTTTAACGGGAAAAGATCTAAATAATACTGAAATGAATCAAAATGGAATGTAAGTGGGATTAAAATTAGTGTCAAATATGCAGTTTTAACAGTCAAATACTAATGATAGACAGGCAAAGATAAAGTGAATATCCTGTAACGGTCCTTAAATTCCAGTGTTTTTAAGATGACATTCTCTGTGCACAGTGTTTTGCTATCTTTCTAGACAAATTGGGACTCAGATTGGTTGCATTTAGGTATTTATATCTGGATTTACTACATTAAAACGCTGTGATTAGCTCAGCGGTGCCCAACTTGATCCCACTGGGTCACAAGATTAATCTGAGCAGTGTCAAGATGATAAATTAGATACAGAAGAAGCAAAACATCGCCCCGATACGCGGACTCTACTGTTTAATCTGGTACATTTTCAACTGGAGGAGGCTTTAAGCAGAAAATGACTCCTCGAGAGGCTTCCGCAAGCTGTGAGGAAGGGTTGCAAGAAGGTCATTAAAAGGGATCACGAGCCGTAAAGGTTGAAAATGACTAAGCTGTGACGGTGGGAAAAAACCCAGTAGAACCTAATGCAGTGCAACGCCAGGGCAAAGATCACCAGAAAGTGAAGAAAAGCTGCTATTTTTGGCTGTAAATGGACTGAGAAGGGGAGTGTGTTTGAGAAGGGAGTCGTCCCCGCTGCTGTTGGGCTGGTTTTTTGTACCTGTTTGGAGGTGAATAGAGTCTGTAAAATGATCCGGCTTTCAGGCTGTGTTTGGAAAAGGTCTAATGCTTTGTCTTACAATCCCAGGTTTGATAATGGATCATGTTGAAAATCTGATCACAGGCTCTTATTGCAGCCAGCGTCTTGTAGCAGTCACTGGTTTATTGAACATCATGTCCACACTAATACAGGTGTTTTCAGTCTGCATTTTTAAGAAGAATCCTGTCCGCACAGCTTTACTTTTACAAATATTTCTCAACAAACACTGGACACTGTGGATAATACTGGACCAGTCTTCCTTCCAACCTGTGTGGAAAGAGCACAGACATTGCCTTTTTAAATGGAATGATGCATTTTCAAACATTTCCCTGTAGGGCTGTGTATCGGCAAGAATTTGGCGGTACGACACAAATCACAATACAATATATTTTTTGTTTTGTTTCTTTTTTGAAAAGATTATTTAGTGGAAAAACTTATAGTACAGCATTTGGATGAATAAAGTTTTAACACGCAGCTTTAATCAGTACAAAAGTCCCACAAATAAATAAATAAATAAACTACAAAAGCACTTGGAGAGCGCAGACCTCCACCAAGGCAGATCATGCTGAATTTGTGATTATTTTTTGAAGCTTTCATTTTATATGTTAATTCTAAGTTATAAAAATGGTTCATTTAACATGTTTTTGGTCAAACACTGTAAAGAATCAAACTTTTTCCTACTTAGATATCACGGTTTTTGTGTGATTTTTAGGTTCAGTGTGTTCATACATGATGTCAAATGGAAAAAAAATAACTGTAAAGTCACACAGGTGAGGTTGTGCAGGAAGAAATTAAACCGAACAAGGCAATGGAAATACAGAAAGGCAAACTCAGAAGTCTTTAACAGCCAAAATACAGTCAGACTCCTGTGAAAGTGTAGTTCAGATGTGAATGTGTGTTTCCTTTAGTGTTGTTGTTGAAGTGTATTCTTTACATGATTTGGATTTGTCCATAACACCGGTCCTGTCTGGTCTGGTCCGGTCTGGTCCGGTTCTCCAAAGGTCTGAGTGCTGACCTCCAGCTCCTGCAGGTCATTCACTGATTATACACCTGGATTTGGTGTTTCAGGTGCAGCGTTATCACACAAACAGACACAATGGACATGAGCAGAAAGAGCCTGTGGAGGCGTATTCATTATATTCTATAGATTCTTATCACAACATCGGTACATGTGTTGACATTGACCGTGATCGACTGCAGGTCATACACATCGATTTATGCACGTGGGACCTGTAGTTGCTGTTTCAGGTGCATATTCATTACGCAAAACGACAACACACACAAATTAGGTGTAATTCTGTCGTTTTCTCATCTCTTTGCTGAGCATGTGCATTTTTGTGACCTAAAACACTGTTTACCTCTAGATCAGAGACTAAAACACAGACGAAAAATGGTAATTTTGATAAATATTTGCAAATAGGGAATCAGTGTCCAGACCGATAAACAGCAAATCAGATGTTTGCGACATTTTAACCTTATCTATCAGGGTGAGCAGATTATGCACAGTTTGCACTTCATATTATAAAAGGTCATGTTATTTTTTTTTACTTTTTAGGTCAGAATTCAAATATTGTACATTTTTGTATGATTTTAAAATAAAAATGAGTAAGAAATGCACATTGACACATTTTAGCATTTAACACTTGACTTAGCTCAAAAAATAAAAAGAATAATGCATATTAACCAATGTTACTTTTTTATCATTGAGATATGCCAGGCTGCAAAAAAACAAACAAACAAACAAACAAAAAAAGTAATGAAATTTCAATGTAGCATAATTTGAACTTTTTTGTGTGTTTTTTGCATCAAAAATATGGTTTGTTTACATTCAAACACAGCATTTAAAGGGTTAAAAATACATCAGTTAGTGATTATTTGGTATATTTGTTTATGGCTCAATTTGATGAAACACAAAAAATGCTTAAAAGTTAAAAACAACTTGTATGAAAAATATTTTTGACATTACTAATGCTCTGTGCAGAGGAGGGTTAATGTCATGTAAAACGAAGTGTTTTATTTTATCATTATTATTATTATTATTATTATTATTATTATTATTATTATTATTAATAATAGATCACACTTATATAGCACTTTTTTAGACACTCAAAGACGCTTATTTGTATTCTGAATATCAAAAAAACCAAAAACAAGTAAAAAAATTTGTAAAAAAAAAAAAATTTGAAAAGAAGCAGGATGAAGTACAACTTATTTAGTCCCGCCCCCTTACCTCATCTTTTTCTACTGATCACAAAGGGTTAAAAGTGCAGTGACGATTCCAACTATACTGTTACCCACCAGCATTATCTTCATAGATTTGGACTCCAACATCCACTTCACTAGTTTTATATTTATCATTCCAGTTAAATTTGTTGAGCCTCAACATGCACTATGGGAACAAAACACCAGCTGACAGCGAACAGACACACGAAACATAGCATTGAAACGCTAACGTCACACAAACAAACACAAACACACACACAGACACACACAGCAGATTTACTTTCCCTGGGTCGGAACGTTCTCTCCAAGTCTGATTCTCTCAACTCGTCCTGATAATGAGAACGTGTCATTTGTCTGAGCACCACTTTGAGGCGTCTGCTCTGCATTTCCAGTGTTAAGGACACCCTTCGTCTACTGTAATTAGGATAATGACTTCATACACTGTCATGTCATTGTCCTACACGTGCTCACTTACAACTGATGCACAGTTTCCGACAGCGTCGACATTCAATGTGGGATGGACTTTCGATGAAACTGGGTGTGGTCTGTTTGATTTGAGTATAAATACAACAGGATTAGACTGAAATAAACCTGGAGTCAAACAGAATCCTTATATGTTCTATATATTTGTAATATTTGAGTATGCGTTCATAGAAAAGCGCTATATAAATCTAATCCATTATTATTATTATTATTATTATTATTATTATTGTTATTATTATTATGTGTGAAATAGAGTTGGCCTTTTGTATATTTTTTCAGTATTTATTTTTAGTTTTGTATATTCTCAGTGTTTTTCAGCCTATTTTTCAGTATAATTTTGTGATAGTTTTTTTTTTTATAGTCTATTTTTGCACTTTAAGAATCTGCTGCTAAACAGAACATTCTATTCTATTCTATTCTATTCTATTCTATTCTATTCTATTCTATTCTATTCTATTCTATTCTATTCTATTCTATCCTATTCTATTCTATCCTATTCTATTCTATCCTATTCTATTCTATCCTATTCTATTCTATCCTATTCTATTCTATATTGTCTTCTGTTGGTTGAAAATTGATGCTATAGAGCAGGGGTGTCCAGAGGCCCTCCAGAGGGTTCGATCTGACCCACAGGATGAATTTGCACAAGTTGAATTCCATATTTTTCAGTTCCAGTACCTGATACTGAATGTTTTGTGCGTTTGTAGATCCACTTCAATGTCTAAGTTATAATATACGTGTATAAATGACAAACTGAGGCATAATAGTGTTAAAATTCCTCTTATTTTTCTAAAGAAATTTCAAGTTGTTCGTGGAAGTTCAGGTTATTCACATTTTGTTTAAGGATAGTTTGTGAATGGAAATATTCTCATGCAATTCAGAGTTGTCACTATTTCTAAGTGATTAAAGTATTGTTTTTAATTGGTCTGGCCCAGCTGAGGCCATACTGAGTCTGACAGCCCTGCTATAGACGTTCTCCAGGTGGTGGGAACTTGTGATCAAACAGCTGACTGTGTGGACGTGGATGTGAAAACAGGCTCCATTGTCACATGTTTTGACCCTTTAGGTGCCATTTTTTATTTTTTGTATTTTTTTTTTAAATATTACAGCTGTATCTTGAAAGTGTTTCGAGATAAATTCATACTGTAAATGAGACAAATATTGGGTGTAAGCTGAAGTTTATGACGGGAGTAAATGTACTCATCTAATTTGCATACTGTGATGTCACAGCGTGGCGGCCATATTGGATTGGGTAACATATTTACATAGAAGTTTGTTTCCTCTGCTGGGAGGTATGGTGATCACTTTGCTTTGTGTGTTTGTTTGTTTGTTTGTTTGTTTGTTTGTTTGTTTGTTAGCAGGATAACTCAAAAAGTTATGGATGGATTTTCATGAAATTTTCAGGAAATGTTGATACTGGCACAAGGAAGAAATGATTAAATTTTGGTGGTGATGGGGGGGCAGATCTGTCTTGGTGGAGGTCTGCGCTCTCAGTACTTTTTTTTTAATGTTTTTGTTTTTTTTTTTGCCATCTTCTACTTTAAAATAAATGAAGTTAAACATTAGTATAAAGTAAAATACTGTAAATTTCAGTATCTTTTTAGCCAAAGCAGCAGAGTAAACAAATCTAACTAAAACCAAATAAACTTTACTTAGGCTGCTTATTAAACCAGCTCAGGACCAGGCCTTTAAAGTGGATTTTCTTCTTCACTTTGAATAGAAACATGCCCTGAAATTTAAGACTGAAGGGTCACATGTCTGCCATTTATTGGTAGGAGGTGGTAACAAGATGTGGTAACTACTGGAGTTATGGTCTGTTTCATTCACTTGTGTTCCTTATTGCAGTATTTGGTGCTTAAAGGGTTAATCTGCCTCTAAAAACAGGCCCATGCCCCATTTCTGGAGCTGAATTTTGGGGAAAAGGCTGAGTCAACCTGTTCGCTCTCATTGCTTTTTCTTCGGTAATGATGAACTTTGACTGGTCGGGGGCTGTTTTGGGTCCAAGTCTGTGGTTTGGGTGTTTACTTGTTCTGACCGGACGAGCGGTATCGCATCCATCAGCACGTCTGCTGCCCTCAGCGAACAGAGGAAGAAGAACAGCACATTTAAATAAGTCAGGAGTGAGCAGCGTGGCTGATTAACTTTAAATGAGCTCTGGTTTCAGGGCTACACACTCTCACACTGTCCTTCATCTCCTCGTCCTCATCATCATCATCCTTCTCCTCCTTCCAGTTTGCTTTTACGTTCACTCTCCTTTTGTTGACCGCCGCGACCTCTGACCTTCCACCCCCAGGCTGTCGCTGAAGTGCGATGCTGTTGAGATGAAGCTAAAGAGGAGTTTGTTTTACTGCACCGTCGGCTCTGAAAAAAACATTTCAGTTGTTGTTTTGCGCCGGTTTGATCTCTGTGTCAGAAAGTGCATTAAAGTTTAATCACAGTGCTGTAACAACATGCAACAGGGCCTGGAATGTTTAACCACCGTTTTATGTGACAAAAATACTTCAGAACCAGCCAATCAGAAATTCCCCCCGGTGTGATGTCACACTGCGGATGTCAAAGACTTTGTCTGAATTACACTGAATTATTTCTGCCTAAATCTGCATCTAGTTTTGGACTGAAACTAAGATGAACCCTTAAAAACCCACACATGCACTGATCTGAACTGTTAAATACCTGTTGATCCACTAAAACTATCCGTACATGTAAATAACTGGTGTCAAATACAGTTCTTCATCTTTTCATGGTCATCAGATATGACCCATTTGGACGTTCAGAGGCTCCGTAGTTACCGTGGAAACACCGTCATCTTCTACAACATCGATTCACCAGTAAAACCCATGGAGTTGGATCAATGACAGTGGATAAAAACAACAAAAATAAACGTACAAAATAATAAGTGTGGAAAAAATAAGGAAAAAATGTACTAAAATAAAGTAATAGAGGATAAAATAAGCTACAAAATAAACAAAAAAAGCTGAGGTATTGAATATTATGAGCAAAAATATTTGTCAAATCAACAAAATAAGTCACAAACTGAAGTAATTTTAAGAAAAAGATTTTTTTTTAAAAAGGGGGAGGGGAAACAAAATGAATAAAACAAGCAAAATAATAAATGAAATTAACCAAATTAACAAAAGTAAATAAGAAATTGAAACTTTGATTCACCAGTGAAACCAATGACAGTAGATGGAGACACTTAGTTTATGTGCAGTTCATGATATATTGAACTGAAAAAGTCACTTTTTCTTCAGTTTTCTCAATTTTTGATCAAATAACCCTCAACTTTAACCTGAGCTTTAATGAACATCTACATGATCGATGAATTAAATACAAGAAAATACCTGAAAAATCCCAAAATACAGAGGATAGTATTATAAGAAATGGTGATAAATCCCTTAACAAAGATTAAGTCTAGAGAAAATAATCATTTGAGAACTGACATGAAAATAGCACTGGGTCTTTACGGGTTAAAATCAAAGTTTTTAGACCAAAATACAGCTCAGTGTGGTGAAAAGACATCTTTAGGTAGGGTTTTTTTTTTTCTCTCTACTGCTACAAAAAACCCCAAATATTCTTAAATGGGACCAAATTGCATCACATTAAGCACAAAAATCTGCCAGTGAGATAAAGCTGCACCATAATGGAGTTGGAAACAAGAAACAAATGGGAACATTTAGGCAATTTGTGTTTAATACAAGCAATGAAAACCCATACATAGAAATAGAAAGTTGTCTCCTTCCATTGTTTTAGTTGAGTTTTGTGCAGTATAATCAAGATAAAGAGAGATATGTTTGGTTAAAATGAGTTTGCAAATAAGAAAAATAATGTTGTCAAGTGTGAAACTCATTTCCCAGAGATGAAGATTTAGACTTTAGAGCAGTTTGGTACTTGAGTTTTTTTTCTAATTTACATGTTTTTGTGTTTGTACAATGATGACATCGATTGTTGAAGATAGAGGAGGACAGATATGGGTTTTTATAAGGCTGATTTTTTTTTTTTTTTTTAATTTATTTATTTTTCTCATTCAGTCAGCTGATGGCTGATATCTACAGCCAATTTTTGAGACCGATATTTAAGGCAGATTTTATTTTTTAAAGCACATTGACTGTAAAATACTATTGAAACACTCAGATAATTAAGATTTTTATGCAGTAATATAAATGAAGTTATTAATACATGTACACATAGTATTCTTTTAACTTTTATTTAACTTCAAGTGCTGCCCACACTGGTGCCTGATCAAATATCTTATAACGTTTTTACTACTGAGCAAATATCGGCTTTCAAAAAAATAAATTAGGGCCAATGGCCAATATTGAAAGAAATCAGTATATCAGATTAGCTTTAGTTGAATATGGATTGTATGGAAGAGGATTAGGACCACTAGGGAAAAAGAAAATTAATGAGAAAAAAGTCAAAATTCTGAGATTGAAGTCAGAATTCAGCCTTTTTTTTCTTAAAATTCCAACTTTTTTCCTCAAAATTCTGACTTTAATCTCAAAACAATAATAAAGAAACATTTAAAACAGTCAGAATTCTGAGAAAAAAGTCAGAATTCTGAGGAAAAAAATGTTAGAATTCAGACTTTTTTCTCAGAATTCTGACTTTTTCCCCCTCATAATATTGATAATAAAAAAATATTGGACCTTAATTATTATTTTTTCTTTTTTTTGCAGTGGCCCTAATCCTCTTCCATAGGATTGTGTTGGTCACATTTATTCCAAATAATGTGACTGTAGCGTTTACGTATGTTAGCAGTAACATTCACCCAAAAAGCCCAAAGCAAGTCGTCAAAAATCTGTAAATTCTTTAAAGACTGACTTAAAAAACTAAAACAGAACATGTGGAGTGGATGTTACAGCTTTGAACAGTAACACTGATTTACAGCACATTTATATTTTAACTTATAAACAGTTTATTTATGCACAAACAACACACATTTCCAGTTCCATTATGATGCATGTCAAACATTTGCAGCTAAACTCCTTGTAGTACAGTTGTATTTGTGAATACACACTCTGCTAATGTTGTCTGAGATCTAATTAAAAGCAGGATCGGATCATTAACAGCCTCCTCTGCAGCTCTGTCAACATTTGGATTAATACTGAAAGGTTCCTTTTAATTCTTGACACTGTTTGACTTGTAAAGTAAGCAGTTAGATCAAATGGTCTGATTAAATGTTGAGAGATTAAGGATGGAAGTTGTGACCACTGATGCTTAGTTACAGCTTTAAATGGGTGTTTTTTTAATATGTTTTAACTGATCTGTTTCTTCATCTTGTTAGTCTGGAACCCACAGGTGGTAAAGTTACTGTATTCAGGTTCCACATTCAGTTCCATGTGATCGGAAGTGGGTCTGATCAGTAACATAATAACATAATAACTAGGGATGCAAATTATTGATTAATCCATTAATCATTAGTTGGTTGACCTTATCGATCGGTTAACGATGAATTGATAAGCGGCGATTTTCCTGAGAACCTGAATTTGTCTTTCATTAGGGTCTATAAGAATAAAAGGTAAATATTGTTTATATATTTAATGAATAAATCATGTCATATTCCTTAATTATTGATTAATTGAACCATTGGATACAGAACAGACAGTGACATGTATGGAGTAGAAGGAAAGAAATTCAATAAAATAAATGGATGTGAAGAGGGGCAGTTTAGAAGGAATGGGCATTTCTGACTTTGCATCACTGACATGATGGAGCCAGATTTCAGCACAGAACCCCCCCCCCCCGCACTATTTTTGCGTGTCCACCAGGTTGACCGTGGGACATAATGTGGGACATCCCTGTGTCCCGGATCAGGATCCTGGAGGACGTTTTCAACTTGTGTCTCACTGACCGTGGACTAGACCAACCCCCTGGGAAAACACTCCGATCCGATATGACCCCACATTTGTAGTAATAATAATAATAATAATAATAATAATAATAATAGTAACTTTATTTGTATAGCACCTTTAAAAACAAAGTTTACAAAGTGCTTTGACAGAGGGCACAACAGCAGGATACACAAAGCAAATAAAAACACTAAAACACAAGCAACACAATAAGAGAGATGTGTGAACAAATTAATAATCAAACAGGATCAAATTTAAATATTAAAATTAAAATTAGAAATTAAAAAGTTGAAAAGGGACAGACATCACAAAAAAGCAAGTCTATAAAAATGTGTTTTAAGAAGTGATTTAAAAGACGTCACTGATTCCTCAGCCTTATGTCCTGGGGCGGGCCGTTCCAAAGTGTGTGGGGGGGTCCTGATGGAAAAGGCCTGGTCCCCTTTAGATTTAAACCTGGACTTTGGAAAAGCCTGGAGCCCTCTGCCCCCCCACCAGAGGATCTAAGACTGGCTCCTAGTCAACTAGCATCTCATCTATGTAACTTGGGGCCAGACCCAATAATGTGCACAATGTACTTTCTGTTGCAGAAACATTCAAATATTAACATGTAAACATCAAACACGCAAATGTGCATTAAAGATGGCACCTTATGGCCACTGTTTGACCATTTTCCAGATCAAGTTTGACTTGTTTTAGTTTCTTTTTCATAGATAGATAGATAGATGCAAACAAACTTAATAAAAATGTTGAAAATAAGCAACAAATGAACAAAATAAGGAACAAATTGGACAAAAATACAAACATAAGCAGCAAAATCAATGAAAAATGAACAAAAAATGAGATGAAATGAATAAAAACTGACCAAAATTGGCAAGAAAATGAATAAAAATAAATGTAAAAAAGTCACACAATGATCCAGGAAATGTGCAGTACTGGGACTTTTCAAAGTGCAGAAATCAAACACAGTTATCATGATAATTAGAATTTAAACGGTAATACTAAGCGTCGGGAATTTTACCGCGGTTTATTATTATACCGGTAATCGTTACATCCTTAGATGTCGCCTGTTGTGCGTGTATTTACTGGGGGGTGCACCGCTCCCACAAACAGACGGTCGGTCTGTGTTTGGTCCACCATGTCCATGCAGACATTTGAACTCATCAACGCCATGATCCGGTTCGATGACCGGCGATCCCAGCCGCGGCGTCGCAGTACGGACAAACCAGCAGCCTTCGGACAGGACATGGAAAAGGGCAATTAACCGACAACTACTAATTTAATCGAGCAAATTATTATCAACAATTAACTGATAGTCGATTAACTGTTTACATCCCTAATTTGTAGTACAGAGGGACCTTCTTGTATATTTTAGTAGTATTTGTTTATTTCATATTTTATCTATGCAGTTTTGGTATATTATCAATATTTTTCAGTATTTTGTTTGATATTTTTAGTCTTTTGAAATGTAAGTGTTTGGTGCTAAACATTTTTTCATTGGTCCTGTAACAATGATCAAAATGATCTATTCTATTCTATTCTATTCTATTCTATTCTATTCTATTCTATTCTATTCTATTCTATTCTATTCTATTCTAACAAAGTAAAAGAAAACTATCAGTGTTTTTGAAAGCAGAGGTGATTTTGTGAACATCAGTGTTAAAACTCCTTACACTTGGATGTTTAATTGTAATTTGTATTTATTTTTTATTCTGCTGTTATTGAACAAACCCGCTCTCCGTCGTGCTCTGTAATGACGCCGTCGCTGTCGGTCTGTATGAATATTAAGCATCGGTGGGTAAACTGCAGGATTGATCAGTCAGACTGTGGGTAAACTCTGCAGCGCTTTGAACAAACACCACCATCGATTTGACCACAGGAGGAGAGCAGGGGCTGATGGGACGGCGCCTAGCGGGGGTTTGGGTCCGCCATGACGCCGTCCTACAACTCCAACTTCCTGTTTTGGCTCGTTGGTGTTATTTTTATTTGCTCCTGGTTTTCGGTGCGGTCGTATTTGCAATGCTAATGTTTGCTGTAAAGCTGTCGCTCATCGGGTTTTATGACGTAGGATATGAAAGTCTGTGGTTTTTGCACGAGGATGTGAGGTCAAAAGTTCATAAATGAATACGGAATTTCAATATGTTTGACATTCTACAGGCAAATTCCACTAATTTTAGCCTTAACATGAATCCCACTTCTCATATTCTAACACAGGGACTCAGTTTATTCAGGTTCCACATTCAGTCCAGTATGATCTAAAGTGGGTCAGACCAGTCAAATAGTAACATAATAACCTAGACATGATCTCAGAACTCAACTTTTCTGTGTGTTTTAGGCTGAAAAAAGTGAAATTACACAATGAAAATGTTTACGTCTACAAACAACCTGACATTTGTTAAGAAAAATAAGCACAATTTTAACAATATTATGCCTCGGTTTATCATTTAGACACGTGTATTACAACTTATGGTAATTTGGGGAAATTTGGAAACATCAACACTATTAACAAGGGACAAAAAAATGACCAAAAACAACCAACATGAACAAAATAAAAAATAAGAAAGAAACTTGTACAAAAATGAATTAAAACTTAAGAAAATTAACAAAATGAACAGAAATAAACCAATAAAAACCAATCAATATGATCAATTTAAGCAATAACAAGAAATAAACATACACCAAAATGAACAAAAACTTGATAAACATGAAGAAAATGAACAGAAATAAACCAATAAATAAAATAAAAGCCAATCAATATGATCAATTTAAGCAATAACAAAAATTAAACATGCACAAAAATGAACAAAAACTTGACCAACTTAAAGAAAATTATATTAAAATTCATATTTTTTTAAGAAAAGATAGTTTTTAAATGTCAACAGTTGTATGTAATTATACTTCTTACTCCAAAACATTCATTCATTCATTCATTCATTCATTTTCTGAACCCGCTTTATCCTCACTAGGGTCACGGGGGTCGCTTGGAGCCGATCCCAGCTACAGTTTTCATTATTTTATTTGGTGATTATAATAATATTTTACTGCTCAGACCCATTTGAGATCATATTTGTCTGTATGTTCTGAATTAAATGATTCTAACATCCTCTATCATTAACATATTCAGTGTAATTTTTACATTTCACTAATTTCTCCTCGTGGCCAGATCGGACCCGTTTGTTTCCGGTTTTTGTCCCACGGGTCGTATGTTTGACCCCCCCCCGCTCTAACAGATATTAGCCTTTCTGATGGCAGAAGTAAGAACATTCCATCCAGTTTCTAACAGAATGTCTGCGTTTTTATTCATTTTCTGTGTTTGACTTCATTCTTTGCAAAGATTGTGTTGAATAAACCTTCAGAGTCAAAGAGCTCTGTGTGAAATAACAGAAGGACCAGAAGGAATATGACGAATACAACACAAATAACATCAGTGAGTGAGTGTGTTTTTAGTTTGGAGTTACCTGAGACGCTCTGTTGCAGACATGGGACACCAAAAAAAAAAAAAAAAACATAAATAAAAAAAGTAGAACATTATCTGCAGGAGAAAGCAGCAGATGTGTTGCTTCCTATGGTGAACATGAAATTAAAGTGTTGTTCCATTGGTTTAGTGAGAATAAACAGGTGTTTGAACGTCTCTGTAAATGGTTTCCTGTGGATCCTGTTTGGAGTCTGTTCATGAATCAGGGTTTGATGATGAGGATGATGATGATGAAGGAACATGTCATTTTACTTGGTTTTTTTTGTCTTTACTGAGTTTCTACTGACAGACATGAGTTCCAGCTCTGTCCTGGTTGACGCTGTTTGGACAAGTCGAAGGTGGACATAGTGTGTGTCTGTGTGTGTGTGTGTGTGTAGCTACTGTGAAGTTATTAATTAATTAATTAATTTTATTTAATTGTTTACTTAGCAGGGACAGTACACATTAATGAACATTTCTGTAAATGTGCCAGTATCAGCAAAAAAGCTATTTTTCAACTGTTGTCCCTGGGGTAAGATGTGAAATACCAGCATTCATAAAATTAGAAACATTTTAAAATGAAGGCTACGCCCACACATTCTGTAGCATTAGTACACACACACACCACACACACACACACACACACACACACACACACACACACAGTAAACACAGTGAACAGTTAAGTGTGTGTGTGTGTGTGTGTGTGTGTGTGTGTGTGTGTGTGTGTGTGTAGGTGTGTCTGGTATCGTCTTCATCATCTCCATCGTCTTCATTGTGATTAGCAAACATTTTCTCTGACTAAACTACTTGTCGGATTCATTTCAGATTTTTTCTGTATCTTCCTCGGGACAATGTCGACAAGTTTTTTCATAGTTTTGAGAAATCATGATATTTGAATTTTTGACAAATTTAAAAAAAAATTTTGCTGTTTCTTCTAATTGGTCCATATTTTGATGGTTTATTACATGTAAATATTACAGATATTAACATAGTTACTTTTGAACACTGATAGAAGTCATATATGGACTTTCATTTGGGTCCATGACCTTTGACCTTGGGTGACCTGGAAGGGTCAAACTCAAGGTCACCAATGTTTACGTTTCAACAGTTCTTCTCCAAAACTACTGCTCAGACAACATGATATCATGAATTGCGTGCAGATAACACACCACTTTTAATTGGTGTGTTATCTGTACGCATTATAAGCTTTCAGTGTGTATATTTAGGGTGTGTAAAATAACACGCCATTAGCACGATTAGCGGCTAGGGTTAGTAATTAGTGCGATTAGCAGCTAGCACAGTTAGCAATTAGTGTGATTAGTGGCTAGCGCATTGACACTCCATGAAATGGTGTTAAATAATACACGAAAGGATGAAAATGCGTACGTATAGCACGTCGAATGCAATAAACTGATGTCACATACAACGCGATTTCATGAGATCAGTCTGGCTCCTGATTTATTTCAGTTTTTTTTCTGTATCTTCCTCGGGACAATGTCTACAAGTTTTTTTTCATAGTTTGAGAAATTATGATTTGGAATTTTTGACAAATGTTTTAAATGTTCTAAATGTTCCTTTGCTTCTAATGTTCCATATGTTGATGGTTTATAACACGTAAATGGTTCCAGATATCAGTATAGTTATTATTGATCACTGATAGCAGTCATATGTGGACTGTGATTGGATGAGTTGAGTTCTCCTCCAGTCAAAGTCCCCGCCCACTTCATAGTTTGGTGATGTGCATCCAGCCCACAGGACTGGAACACAGAGCAGAAGCTGATGATGAAGATGACGCTGCGTACAGGGCCGGTGGTTGTGTTTTTGGTGTGAGTGTTAGTCATGTGACCAGGAGTGAATCGTTTCCTCTTACGACTAACGCCAGGTCGTCGTATCACACGTCATTAAATTTAAGGGCTGTTTTACGGTGGGACTCGGGTTAGAAAACGTCCTTTTTAATGTTCGAATGGAAACACAATATGTGTGTGTTTGTGTGTGACAGATGGTGTTTAGTTCACACACATGCTCAGTTAAGTTCAGAGAAACAGAAGTGATGCCAAACGTCACACAGTGTCAACAACATGTGTGACGTCTGCTCCACTCCGGCTTCATTCTGTCATTTCCCATGATGCCTTTCAGAACTTCAGTGTGTCTGGAGGAACATGGGACACATCCTGTACTGTTTGACATTTTAAACGCAAATATCTGAATTTCTGCTGTTATTATCATAATACTAGAACACTGTATAGTATCTATTGTTTTCATGCATATTTGAGGGTAAATATGATTTTTTTTTTTTTTTGCATTTTTTGATCAATTTAACCAATAGCAAACACATAGAAAACCCTTAATGTGTCCATTTATGCAACATGACACATTACAAATGAATAAAACTGGGTAAATACCACTTATGCAAGTATGTCACAGGTGTTTTTTTTTTTTTTTTTTACCTTGTCTGTATTCTGACACAGTAAAAAACAGAGCATAATTAACTCTTAGAGAGTTGAATTTAACTCTCTATTTAGATAACATTTAGTCCCAACTCAAAATAGAGTAAAAGTTACTCTATGGCCAGTGGCAAATTTTCAGAGTTAGCTGATTCGACTCAATTCAGTGTCAAAATTAACAATGAAATATGTAAAAATATTTAACACTGGTTATTAAACTGTTAGAGTAATAGGATAACACATTATGTAGCCATTTTACTCCAAATGTAGTTTAAATATGACTCTATAATGTTTTAATATTTATTTCTCTACAGTGTTCATTTTTTTTCCATCAGTTTGCACCTGACGTCTTCAGTTGTGATCGCCTCGTTTGATATTTGAAACATGGAAAACAGACTTTACTTTTACTCAGACATTTTAATGCAAGTATCTGTATTTTTATGAGGATTATAACATGGTAGAATATAATTTCTTTATTACTTCAGCGCATTAGTGGGTAAATATTAATCATTTTTGATTGATTTCAACCCAACAATAGTCACTTTTCCATTGACCCTCCTATTGTGCGAATATAATTTACCTGATGGGAAAATGACAATTTCACCAAACTTGTGTTTTTTTTGATTAAAAGTTTTTGTGCTGGCAAGAGGTGGTTTTTGAGTGTAGTGCAATTGGTATATCACACAAAACTGCAATGGAAACACCTTTTACCACACTAGAGTCACCCGAATAAAACCATGGATGTGATGGATGTTAAACAAGCAAAGAGAAGAGTTTAAAAGAAACATGTTTGCGGTATGTGTGGACACACCAGGAAACCCAATCATTTTTAAATTTAGTACGAGACAGAGGGCTAATATATAATAACAATGAATATATCTGTAAATCAACATGACATTTACGTTCGTCGCCATGTTTATGGAATGACTTCTGGTGTCATTTCAATAATAAATAAAAAAATCCTCACATTTGTGATTTAATGGAAAAGCTGACATTCTGCACTTCTGTTTTTTTGACGTTTAGTAAATATCTGTCAAGTTTTGCGCAGATGTCCAATGGAAAAACAACTAATAACACATAGAAAACTCTTAATGTGTCCGTCGATGCACAGCACACGTTACAAATGAAATAAAAATGGGTGAGTACATTTATACAGTGTACTTCACAGCTGTAGTTTTTCACCTTTTCTGTATCTGAGAGGATGGAATACTACTACTAATTTTTCTTTTTAGCCAAAGCGTTGTCTTTTGCTGCCTCCGCTCTTCAGTTCTACTTCAAACCTGAGATTGTCTGGTCGTTTTTTGACCCGTCTCCGTTTCTTGTCATATTTTTTCCTCACGGTCGGAGCTGCAGACATCAGCAGAGACCAGTTATGTGCATTAACGGGTACAGACCAGTAAATGAAACAGCCATAAAAACCCTCATCCATATTTTAAGGCCCGGCTTTTGATGTGGAGTCAAAGTGGCGACCCGCTGCCGGTATTGATCTGCGATCAGGCCACGACAACTGGGTTAACGTGGAAACCAGGACAAACACTCTGGACCCGAGTTTCTGGGTTAGCCAGCGCACATCAGTCACATCAGACGCATGACGACACCGCAGACACACACTGACACACACTGACACACACTGGATGAGTGGATGAATGACATGTGTCCCGGAGCCTCGGGGGGGGGGGGGGGAAGATATCGATTGGAACAGTTATCCATCCACAATGAGAGGCGTGATGTGGAGATGGAACACACAACAGCAGCAGACGGACAGTGTTGTGTTGGTGGTGTTGTTGCTTTTGTTGGTCTGTTGTATCCACTATATGGACAAAAGTATTGGGACACGTTGAATTAACTCTGATTTGAAATGTTCTGCCTCTAAATTTCTACATATTTTTCATGTTCTGACTGTAAATAATAATTTTGTACCACAAGTAACCATCTACTTTCTTCACATCTCACTGAGGAAGAAAAATCTACCATTAAAATTTAAGGAAATATTGATATGGACAAAAGTATTGGGACACGTTGAATTAACTATGATTTTAAATGTTCGTCCACTAAATTTCTAAATATTTTTCCTGCTCTGACTGTAAATAATTTTTTTACCACAACAAACCATCCACTGTCTTCACAACTCAGAGGAAGAAAAATCTACCATTAAAATTTAAGGAAATATTGATGTTTATAAACTATATGGACAAAAGTATTGGGACACGTTGAATTAACTCTGATTTTAAATGTTCTTCCTCTAAATTTCTTAAAAATTTTTTCCTGCTCTGACTGTAAATAATAATTTTCTACCACATCTAACCATCTACTTTCTTCACATCTCACTGAGGAAGAAAAATCTACCATTAAACTGTAAAGAAATATTGATGTTTCTAAACTATATGGACAAAAATATTGGGACACATCATGTCTACAGCTGTAAGATGTCCTGTTCATGAGGATTTGACATAGAAATAGAAGCAAATATAATTTAAACCAAACTAACCAACGCAATACAATAATATTTACCCCAATTAGTGGATCAGCAGGTATTTAACAGTTTAGATCAGTAGATGGTTTCAATTTTACGTACATTCAGTGTTCCGGATGTTATAAAAT
>NC_043966.1:1551764-1579264 GCF_902148855.1 Sphaeramia orbicularis
GATGAATTCTCCTCATATTTCAAGTATTTTGCTCATTTTCTCCTCACTTCAGAAGTATTTGTTCACTTTGGTGCCATATTTTATAACTATCTACTTTCTTCACATCTCACTGAGGAAGAAAAATCTCCTGTTAAACTTTCAGGGAATATTGATGTTTATAAACTATATGGACAAAAGTATGTGGACATGTTGAATTCAGGTGTTTCTTTTCTAACAGGGGTCTGGGATACAAAACAATATGACTAGTGGCAGAATATAGTTTTACATTGGGATAAATATTGCATTGGTTAATTTGGTTTAAATTGTTATCTTTGCTTCTAAAATGCCTCAGAGATGGATTTGACTTAACCCTTAAAAAACCAAACAGCCACTGTTGACCAAAACCATCTACGAATCTAAATTCATTATTTTATAACATCCGGAACCCTGTATTTATTCAAAAACCAAAACCATCTACTGATCTAAACTGTTTAATACCTGTTGAGCCACAAATCCTATCACTACATGGAAATAGTTGGTGTAAAATACAGTTTAATCTTAATTATTCACAAGATAAAATGTACAAAACCTTGTAAAATGAGAAAAAAATTAGCAATATACTCAAAGAATAAGGAAAAAATTCAACGTGTCCACATACTTTTTTCTATATAGTGTAGTTTCTGTTCAACACACACACACACACACACACACACACACACACACACACACACACACACACTAGGCAGCAGGTCGGAGCTGGTGTGCGTTCGAGCGTCTGAACGGACATGTGATCGAACCTTTGATGCTGTCGATGGACACACTGAGCATGCCCAGAACGACCTGAGTGTTTGATGCTGTCACAGATAAACGATTGACCTGGAGGTTTGTGTTGACGTGACGCTGGAGAACATGATACGACTCTGAGCAAACATCAGGTTATTGCATCCACATGTTTACGCCTGTACAGGAAACACGATCTAAGGGGAATTTAGGAGGATTTCTGAGGTTGTTGGTGTTTTTTTTTTTTAATTTATTTTAGACACAATGAGCACAGTTTTTAATTAAAAATATAAAAGACCGTTCATTCTTATATTTCCTCCTTTACATGAAACAGGACCTAATCTCATTGTCCAGCTGAAAATGAGCAAAATTTTATAATTGTTTTAAAATATTGCTGAGGCAAATCACTATTTTAATCAGAAACATGAGACAACTAGAGCTACAGTCATTACTCCGTGAGTTATTGATGATTAAATTAATTGGCAAACATTTTAATAATCACTTAAGAACACATTTAAAGCATTAAAAACAAATAAAAAATCCAATTCCTAATTTTTTGGAGACATGTTGGAAAAGTAAAAAATATAATTATAACCGTGAAAATGACCATAATTAGGAATATTAAACAATTAGAGCTATCATGATTAGTTAATAATTTAATCAGTTTGAGTCTTTGTCAAAATGGGAGAAAAAAGCTGAATTTTTTTTTTTTTTTATTATTATTGGCTTCAGCTTAACTTCAGTTTATCTAGTTTATTTCCTTCTCATTGACTTGAACTGAATGTCTTCACTTTTTTTTTTTTAGAAACACTGTTTTGACACTAAACATTTAATTGAAAATAATCAACACAATAATGGAAAATGACAATAAATGCAATGAAACTACAATGAAATAGTCTGATATTTGACTTTTTTCTGTTTATGGGGCTCATAAACAGAAAAAAAGTCATATCAGACTATTTCATTCATATTTTTATCTTTTTAGATAACTTTCCTTTCAAGTCTTGACAATATGCTCCAAAAAAGTTGTCATCACTGTAGGACAGTTTTCCGCAATTATACATATATTTAAAAAATATATATATAACACTGTAAAAAAATAAAAATTCCTGTTGTTTTTATGGGGAAAAAAACCTGGCAGTTGTGGTTACCAGAACAATACTTTAAAAAACACATCAAACCATAAACATATTTACAGAGTAACATGTAGATTTAACATTTTAAACACGTACAGTTAACACTGGATTTGAGCCACAGCCACCCATTAAATGACCTGTTAAAAATGTTAAATGTTTCCTGTAGTATTACTGTTTGATTTTTTAAAAAAGCAAATAGGCTTTTATTTCATCTGGCAGTTTAAACGGCACCACATGGTTTTTCAATTTATAGTTTTCTTTTCTGAAAACAATAGAAATACATCATTTCTACATACATGTGAACATAATCTTCCTGTAAAAACTACAGCTATATTTGATTTAATCGTAAATACAAAAATATTTTCAAATAAACAACTTTGCATTGTATTTTCACATACAGTTTTTTTACGTTGCAATTTTGCAACTTTTCGTGTTAATTCTACAGTCTTTTTTTTTTTTTTTTACAGTGTATAATGTTTTAAATGATGGAACCCCTCGTGTTTGTTTTCATATCCTTGATGCTAAATGGAAGTTTTCCCTCCAGACACAGTAAATTAATGATTTCTGACTTAAACATAAACACTACTTTAATAGAAAATATAAGTTTCTAGGCATAAGCAGTTTGTAAGTTTGTGCCTGGAACCCTCAGACTGTCCTCATTTCAGCTGCTGAGAACAGAATCTAAACTACGCCCCATTCTGTATAATATCCAGTAACATTATGGTGTCAAATAAATGCATCAGACTCACAAAATGGGCTGTAAAAGGCAGAATTATGGGTTATTCATAGTGTTGCCCATTATTTCTATCAGTTTGGATAACAGTGCAATTATCACATTAACTGCTGGGATCTGGGAACTTCACGATGTGACTATAATAATAATAAAGAAATATGAGCAGGCGGTGGCGGCGGCAGAACAGCCAAATGCTCCAGGATCACTGCATCTCATTTCCACTCAGTGCAAATTTCACACTAAATCAGAACGCTGTGAATAATCACGAGGTTTTCACTTCATTCACTGGGCTGTTCGTCAGCTCCCTTTAGGCTCAGCGGTCACATGTTTGTGTCCAGCCAATCAGAAAGACCCAAACATCCACCATCAGCCAGAAGCATCTACTGATATGAACTGTTTAATACCTGTTCATCCACTAATCCTATCAATCCATGTCAATAATTGGTGTAAAATACAGTTCTTCATCTTTTCATGGTCCTAAGATATGACCATATTTGGACGTTCAGAGGCTCCGTAGTTACCATGGAAACACCGTCATCTTCTACAACATTGATTCACCAGTAAAACCCATGGAGTTGGATCAATGACAGTGGAGAAAACAACAAACATATAAAAAAAAAAAAAAGCAAAAACTGTAGCTAAAATAAATAATAAAGGATAAAACCAGCAACAAATGACAAAAACAGCCAAAGTAATGAATATTATGAAGAAAAATATTGATGAATCAACAAAATATAAGTAGCATGAACAAATAAGTCACAAAATGGAGTAATTTTTAAGAAAAAGATTTTTAAAAAAAAGGCAACAAATGGAAAAAAAAACCAAGTAAATAATAATGACATTAACAAAAGCAAATAAGAATTTAAACATTGATTCCTTGAAAACCTGTTGATACCATTAATCCTATCAATCCATGTCAATAATTGGTGTAAAATACAGTTCTTCATCTTTTCATGGTCCTCAGATATGACCATATTTGGACGTTTAGAGGCTCCGTAGTTACCATGGAAACACCGTCATCTTCTACAACATTGATTCTCCAGTAAAACCGACTCCCGGTTTGGCTTAAGATGGAGTCACACCACAGTTGAATTATTTTAAATTTTTATTAGGCATATTTGAGACTTTTAATTTGGTTGAAAGTCACATTTTCCTTTTTTTTTTTCTGATTTGATCTCATAACCTTTGCTTTTACTGGGATTTTACTGATTTTACTGTTTTTACTTTGAGCTTTTATTTACATCTACATGATCCGTAAATTAAAAAATCACTTAAAATTGCGTGTAAGAAATGGTGATAAACCACAAACTCCTTTGGAAGTTGTGATTAAAATAGTTGTGGGTCTTTCAGAGTCAGGGTTAGGGGATGTAAACTTCCTCGTCCAGGTAAATATGTTCAAAGTTCAATTTTACTAAAAGTTACACAATCCAATATGGCCGCCCTATGACACCACAATATGCAAATTAGATGAATACATTTACTCCCAATATAACAATAGGTCGTACCCAATATTTTCTCTTTTGCAATATGACTTTACCTCTAAACACTTCCAAGATGCAGCTTTTTGAAATCTTAATACCAAAGCTGAATATTAAAAAACAGAGGAAAACAAACTCTGCTCTTAAAGGGTTAATATTATGGAACTGCCGTCCAATCAGATTGTCCAAACTGCCTCAAATGAAGAGAAAACGTTAAATCCACGCTCCTAAAATGTCAGTAAACACCAAAAAGAACCTCTGTGAGTTTGTGTCACAGATATTTCTAAGTAAAGCCTTCCTCTGGGGGTCAAAGGGTCACCCCTGTGGCGCTCCTGGTGTTAGACTGCTGCACGTGGTCCTGGTTATCTCCTGGTTACCGTTGCCTGTGGCGACCAGGTGTTGTGTGATTGATGAGGGGTCTTTTTATCCTTCTCCTGCTAATGGACAGGAAGGCGACCACCCACGACCTCTGACCTCACTGACCCCCACAGCATGCTGGGTAACAAGCCGAGTACCTGTCGCCACACATCGGCTCGGTAATGAGGCGCTGGAGTCGGCCGCTCGCTTTCATCTTCCCCTTTCGCTCCGTCCTGCTGCTTTTTTCCTCCCATTCCGCCCCAGAGGATTGTGGGTAAGGGAAGAGTGTGTTTTTTGGCACACTTTTCGCAGGTCGATGCCCAAAAGGTCAGCAGCGAGCAGAGTTTTTTCTTTGCCGCAGGTGCTGTTGAGCCAATACGGACAACTTTATAACATCCTGCAACCCCTCAGAGGTTAAAGTTCACATATTCAGGCAAAATGATAATGAAACAACAAGAAGAGAGGGTTTTAACGCAGAAATACGGTGTTTATTTTGCCCTGAGCTTTGTCTTCCAGGCCAAAACCTGAGTCAAAACGCACAAAACACGGAATTTTTCGCCAATATTATCACAACAGTCTGAAAATAATGGCTCCAGACAGACTAGATAAACCCATTCACTGTTGACAAAAAGACCAACTGAGCAATAATTAATAGTAATCAAATAATTATCTATTACTGATGATGAGTGATGATGTGTCCACTGTCCTTGTACCATAATCTGTTCACGTTTTCAACCTTTAATCACCAAAATACTCAATAATAAAAATAACTGCAGCTTTAGAAATTAAAACAGTCTGAAATCATTGATCACATTATTGGATTCATATATTTTCCCTTTAGGTCAAGGGTGGTCAAAGTCATTTCTTTCAGCCAAATTGGATCTCAAGTGGACTGGACCAGTAAAGTAACAGCATCATAAACTATAATTACATTTTCTCTTCGGTTTAATGCAAAAACAAAAAAAACACGAAATTATGAAAATATTTACATTTACAAACAATCCTTTCACAAAAAACACGTGAATAACATGAAAAAACTGAAAATTTGTGAGATAATAAGTGCAGTTTTAACACTATTATGCCTCATATACCTGCTAAAATTTGGAGTTTTGGAAATGAAAATAAAAAAAAATGTTTTCATTTCAGTTTCCTCATTTGTCCAGGTCATTGTTCTTTTTGGGTAGTTCTTCGAGGTTCAACTGGACTAGTTTTGCTTCAAAAGACAACTACTCCAGTTGAACCTAGAAACAAGAAAAATGGAGTTGTAACATGTTTAGTGCAAAAAAAACATGAAATTATGAAAATATTTACATTTACAAACTATCCTTTCACAAAAAAAAAAATGTGAATAACCTGAAAAAAACTGAAATTTTGTAAGAAAAATATGTGTAGTTTTAACAATATTATGCCTCAAACATTTGGTCACGGGTATAATAATGCTAAAAATTTGGAGTTTGGAACTAAAATAAGAACAGTTTTTCATTCAGTTTCTCATTTGTCCAGGTCATTGTTCTTTTTGGTAGTTCTTCGAGTTCAACTGGACTAGTTTTGCTTCTAAAAAGCAAAACTAGTCCAGTTGAACCTAAAACCAAGAAAAATGGAGTTATAACATGTTTAGTTCAATAAAAACATGAAATTATGAAAATACTCACATTTACAAACAATCCTTGTACAAAAAAAAACACGTGAATAACCTAAAAAAAATTACACTTTATAAGAAAAATCAGTGCAGTTTGAACAATATTATGCCTGAACTTATCATTTGACAACACATTTGTACACAAACATTTGGTAACAGGTAGAATATTACTAAAAATTTGGGAGTTTGGGAACTAAAATAAGTAGTTTCTCATTCAATTTCTCATTTGCCCAGGTCATTATTCTTCTTGGTAGATCTTCGAAGTTCAGTTGTGTGTAAGAGCTGTTCATCTTGCACTGCAGTATTTATTTATTCATTATTTACTGTTAGGTTTCACTGTTATTATTTTAATATAGGATTCATTTTTATGGGATTTTTACGATGTTGCTGGTCCTGTGTGCTGATTTCGTTTCATGTATATACTACATGTAATGACAATAAAGTGAATTTTGAACCTTGGACTAGTTTTGTTTCAAAAGAGTGAAAATAATCCAGTTGAACCTAGAACCGAGAAAAATGGAGTAATCACTATTTATAGGTTATTATGTTGTTATTTTACTTTAGATCATATGGATGTGAATGTGGAACCTGAACTAAAATTGGACCTTTTGGCGGGCTGGTTTGAGCCCCCCAGCTGCATGTTTGAGACCCCTGCTTTAGGTAACGTTTATTTTATTTTATTTTATTTTATTTTATTTTATTTATTTTATATATCATTGAGACATGGTGGGAATGTGAAGTCAGCAGCAAAGAAATTATCAATACAACTAAATAAATAAATAAAATAAAATAGCTGTGTGTATGTGTGTATATATACCAAAAATCCATATTGCAACACTCCATTGAATTAAATAAGAAGCAAATGGAGTTTAAACATAAGCAAATAGATGAATAAATAAGAAGACAAAATGCACTTCTCTTATATCCAAGTAATTACAGCTGAATGTGGGTTTTTTGTTTGTTTTTTTTAAACTTTTAATAATAATTTCACTCCATGCTTGCATCTAAATTAACGTTTGTACCAAATTTAAAGACAGTCTCTTAAACTGGGTCTTAAATGCAGAAGAAACCACTGATGTTCGTATAGAAACCAGCTGTAAATGCGCCTAAAACCCAGCGTTTGCAGGTTGTTTTGTTTGTCTTTAGTCTCCACAGCGGTACAGACGTTTCAGTTTTTCAGCCGCGGAGCTGCTTAGTCTAGTAATATGAGGGCAATCACTGGAAAAGACGTTTAACTGGGAGTGAAATTAGACATTATATAACACATTCCCCATTCATTATGAAATAACACCCACACATTGTCAACATCTGCCACTTCTGCACCAAAATGTGTTTGTCTCCTTGCCTTGTATTTTATTATAAATGATGGTTATTACAAAACACAGGAGTTGAGTCCTAGAGGGGAATTAGGGTTTTTTAGTGTTATTTAAATTTATATAACACAGGAAAACACAAAAACAAAATTGCATAACATTTAATAAGAATATCACCTGTACTTCTAAGGGTAAGAGCTGTTAATTACAGACCTTTTCCACGGTTCTGCTTTTATGAAACAACACAGAAAAAAGCATCAGAGCTTAAAATAAACTGAAAATGCACAAATAAACAACAATAATGACACATTTATGACATCAAACCGTTTATTCTGGTGTTTATGTTTTTTTCATATTATTGGACTGACCAGATGGAGTTTTGCTGATTTGCAGTCTCCTCTTACCTTGACTGTTGTATTTTAACATCATTTGACTGAATATTTGTGGTACAAGGCCGTTCATACACTTAAATATCAACCCCATGAATCACACACGCATACAATCCTCAAAAATAAACCACTTTTACTTTCTCTGAATCCTCACGGTGTCATTTTATCAGCTTCTAGTCCCATATTTGTTAAATTAGTTTGTGTAGTGATGTTATAGAGGCATTTATGTAGAGGTTTTTGCTGCTTTAATCATTAAAATGTGGAGGGCATCTTGTTATGACGAGCAAAATTAATGCAGATACAGAAATTAGACTAGAGTTTTAATTCTTTTTTTTGCTTCAAAGTGCATTTATTTGACAAGTATCTATACTTTATAGACTTTATCCTGCATAGATGAGATTAAATTCTCTATAATAAACTAGTTTTACTGAGGTCAGAATGCCAAATGGTTGGTTCAGTCACCGTCAGGAAAGCATATTTTCCTTTGTGTCGGTAGAAAGTGTTTCACAAGATGCATTTTAAGTTAAATAAATTACATCCTGTTTCTTATGCTATTTAGTGTGAACTGAATGACCTTATTCATACAATATTTAATCAAAATACCAACAAAAAATAACAATCTGTGGCAGACTACGACTCCCATGATGCATCTTAGCAACAACCAGACCCCCCCCCCAAAAAAATATTAAAAAGCAATTTAAGGAACTTGCTTCTCTGAGCAACACATCGATAAAAAGAATTAAACTGAATTGTTTTAGCACCATTTTATCAGCTTTTTAATCCCATATTTGTGACATTTCGTTAGAGCTTTTTGCTGATTTTAGTCAGAAATATGAGGCTGAAAATAACAGGAGTGTGAAGAACATAAACAATGGGATGTGACAAGAAAAATTAACACAGATTCAAAAATAGACACAATTTTTAATCATCTTATTCAACAATTATCTGTTTTTTAGACTTTAAACTGTATAAACAAGATACAATTCTCTATAATAAACTAGTTTTAATTAGCTCAGGTTAAACAGACTGACAGACTACGACTCCCATGATGCATTTCAGCACCAACCAAAAAAAAAAAAAAAAAAAATTATATAGCTTGCTTCTATTGGTAACACATGAATTTAAATTACGAAAATAAAAAAAAGGATTAAAATTAATTATTTGTGCCATTTTATCATCTTTTAATCCCATATTGGTGAATTTTGTGACATTTCTTTGTTGCTTTTTGCTGATTTTAATCAGAAATATGACCTTAAAAATAATAGGAGTGTGTGAAGAACATAAAAAATGGGATACGACAAGCAACATGAACACAGATACAAAAATTAGACTGAATTTTTAATCATTTTATGTTTATGTTTATGTTTACGCATTTGGCAGACGCTTTTTTCCAAAGCGACTTACAGGGGAAAATCATTTGCATTTTATTCAACAATTATCTACTTTTTCGACTTTAGACAGTATAAACATGATGCAGTTCGCTGTATTAAATGAGTTCTTGGTTAAATATGGGAAACAGAGGCTTTATTCTACTTGGCTCATTCTACTCAGTCAGTGGCAGAGTATGACTCCCATGATGCATTTCAGCACCAACCAGCCAACCAAAAAAATGAAACGTTAAATTACTTGCTTATATTGGTAACACATAAATTAAAATTATGAGAATAAAAAAGAGGATTAAAATAAAGTGCCATTTTATCAGTTTTTAATCCCATATTTGTGAAATTCATGACATTTCTTTTGGGTTTTTTTTCTAATTTTAATCAGAAATGTGACGTGAAAATGAATAGGAGTGTGTGAAGAACGACAAGAAAAATTAACACAGATTCAAAAATAGACACAATTTTTAATCATCTTATTCAACAATTATCTGTTTTTTAGACTTTAAACTGTATAAACAAGATACAATTCTCTATAATAAACTAGTTTTAATTAGCTCAGGTTAAACAGACTGACAGACTACGACTCCCATGATGCATTTCAGCACCAACCAAAAAAAAACGACAAGAAAAATTAACACAGATTCAAAAATTAGACTGAATTTTTCACCATTTTGTTCAATAATTATCAATTTTTTAGACTTCACACTGTCTAAACAAGATTCAGTTTCCTTTAATAAATGAGTTTAGTTCTTAGTTGAAAATGGTAAACAGTGGTTCAGTCAAAGTAGACTGTTTTGCATTGCTGGGTTTTTATTCTGTGTCCTTTTGCATAGTCGGAGGATGATAATGTGTATTTTCACCACGGTTCAGTTGCTGTTTTTTCTTTTGACAGTGACTTATGGATCATGTGCTTCCAGTGTCATCATCTGTGCATTCATTCCCTTTAATCTGATGTGTAATCTGAACAGTTAAAGGTGTCCAACACGGACATTCTCAGGTTTCCCGTCCCAACGACAACACAGAAACACCAAAAAGATAAAACCCAAACACTAGTATCTCCATCACACAGTGTTGATATTTACTGCGGCTTCTCAAACAACGCCATTACTTGAAAATTGTTCCAATTTGCATAATATTCGTGGTTGTTCAGATGCACAAATGGACTCACAGGGGACCTTTAATTCTCGGTTTAGTTACCGAGGCTACGGAGCTTTATGTGAATATGTAGTTAAACAGAACAAACATTGTTCCACTTCATGGAGTAACAGCCTCTAATGCACCGTATTATTAAGATGAGTTCAACCAGTTTATGTTAATGAAACACTAAGCACTTTTATTCATGTAGCTCTTTTCAAGGTTACAAAGTGTTTTATCAAGAAAAAGAACATAAATGGAGAAACAAATGTGATTTACACGAGAGGGTAGAGGAGAAGACGAAGCACAGCACAGATAAACACAGCAGTCTGGTACGAAAACAGTTTAGAAAAGTTTTAAAGCAGCAGAAAAATACAGTGTGAAGATCGAAGGGAGCTGGAAATCAAACACTTCAGATTGTACCGCATTAGTTTTTTTTTTAGCACATTACTAGTACAAACCAATAAAAAGCATTAGCATTAGCATTTGTAGCTCCGACATATGAGGATAAACCAAAAAAACTCAATTTGTTTGACCTGTGAAAATACTGTCCTAAGTAAAATTAAGATTTCAGATTGCGATATTTTAACAAAAATTAATATAAGTCTAACTTATGAAGTATACGATGGCTTGTGTTTTTCAGTCAAACATTAGCTAATGAGGCAGCAGCAACCAATATGAGCTAGCTACCAATATGAGTGATGCTAACATTAGCTAGTAAGCTTACAGCAGCTAAAGTTACTAACAAGGTAACATTGCCTAACATTAGCAGCTTATAAGTTACGTTTAGCTAAGATTAATTGCTGTTAACTCACTAGCTAGTCTTGGCTAAGTTTAGCTTGTTGCCTGTGTTAGCTACAGTTTTCTTGCCAGCTAACAAATGCTAGTGAGTTGGTTTTGATTATCTAATAAGCTAACTGCAGTGTGCCTGTTAAAACCACAGAGATATTCATGTTTGAGGAAATATTTATGGCGAGTTTCAGTGTATTTTATTTCTAAATAGAGGTAAATGTCACTGTCAGTAGTCACTTTTCCATTGACCCTCAAATTACGTGAATATAACTTGTACATAGAAATTTCCCTAATAGAAAAACGACAATTTCGCCAAAACTCTCATTTTTTTGATTACAAATTTTTGAGCTGGCAAGAGGTGTTTTTTTTTTTTTTTTTTCAGGTGTAGCGCAAATAGTATATCACGCAAAACTGCAATGGAAAGACCTTTTTCTGCAACTAGAGTCAGGTGGATACAAAAAAAAAAAACCTTGATGAACACAACAACTAGCAAAGAAGAAGAGTTTTAAAAGAAACGTGGCGCAGTATGTGTGGACACACCAGGAAACTGAATAATTTTTAAAATTTAGTACGGGATAGAGGGCTAATATATAATAATAATGAATATATGTGTAAACCAACACCATATTCACGTTCGTTGCCGTGTTTATGGAATGACTTCTCGTGTCATCTCACCATAATAAATAAACAAATCATCGCATTTGTGATTTAATGGAAAAAGTGACATTACGCACTTCTGTTTTTCCGACATTTAGTAAATATCAGTAAAGTTTTGCGTAGATGTCCAATGGAAAAGCCACTAATGACAGGCGGCTACGTAGCATCTGTGGCTCTAAACAATGAGGATAAATGTTCCCAGAATGCACCAGTCTAGACACAACAGGTGTATTTTCCATCTCATCTGCATCCAATAGCTGTTGAAGAGGTGGGCGGGGCCTGATGATTAGCACGTTCCCTAAACAAGCGGCTTTAATTAACCCTGATGGGCTGAGTATTTACACAACGCCGCTGTGTTTGTGCGACTGAATCGAACCAAAATGAATGTGGAGTTTCCCCAGAAACAGGCCCGTTAATGATCCCATTTAATCTGATGAAAATGAAACTTGAACCAACCAATGAATTAATTAGCTTAATGGGTACTGTCTCTGTCTGTTTGTGTGTCTCCTATCTCTTCATTTATACTGTGTTTCATTACATCTCAGAAGCAAATATTGGACTTTAGCGTCACATTAGTCTGGTTTCAAATGAGGATTTGACACAACGGAAAATAAGCTTTTAAAGTTCAACGCACTGAGATTAAACTCATTTATCTTCTATTGTCTTCTAGAAAGTGGTTGTTTTTCTCAGACGTGTAGAATAAAGACTGATAGATTATCGTCATATTCCAAAAGGCTACCCGAAATACACTGAATGAGTAGAATAATGTCCTTTACATGTGGATTTTACTGGTAGAATGTTGGAATCAGCCTGATATTTGTGTCCTGTTGAACTAAAAGCTGTTTCTATGAATTACTTTTATGCTCTTTATTTACATTTATTTAATAATATGATTTGATTATTGGTGTAAAGTGCTTATCACCAAACCAAATAAACATGGATGCTTTACAATGTAGTTACATCCTTCTGCTAAGTAAATAGTCCAGTCCAACTTTATTTATGAAACACTTTAAACCAACCACAGTGATGTACAGAAGACTAAAAACACAGTAAAAAATTAATACAAGCATCAACGAACAATATAAATGGTACTTAAAAAGGACTTAACATTATAGTTGTTGTTTTTATTAATTATTTTTAATTTCACCTTTATTTAACCCGGCAAGACAGAATAAGAAAACATTCTTATAACTGTCACCTGGCAAAAAGCAGGGGTAAATAAATAAATACATTTTAAAAAATTATATTTATACTTTCATTTTAATCAATTATTTTTTATAAGTGTTGTTTGTATTTTACTCTGATCACTTTACAGAAAATAAAAGGTAATTCCTGGAGTTCAAGTGTTGCCCAATACTCGTCTCCATTCTAGAATAGAATAGAATAGAACAGAATAGAATAGAATAGAATAGAATAGGCTTTATTGTAGTTGTGTGTACAATGAAATTAGTTGTTATTCCAGTCAGTGTAACAATATTAGGCCTAATGAAACACCAGTACCTCACAAAATAAAAATAGAGCAAATATAATATTATGAAAACAAGATAAGAAAGTGGAATATAAAATTCTTCAAAAATAAGATGAGAATAAGTTAGAGCCAAATCAGTGAACTCAACTGTATAAAATATATACAATATGTAAATATATATCAGTTTAAAATAGTGCATTTGTGTGTGTGTGTGTATATATATATATTTATTTATTTATTTTTAAATTTCTTTTTCACATGGACATAAAATACAAAAAACAGTCCAGTAAGACCAGTTGAGGGTTACAGCATTCAACAAAAGACATCTATAAATGATACACTAAAAGGAAAATAAGGGCATCACATGACCATTTCAGCGTTGATGTCTTTGTTTATAAATCCAGTGCATTTGTCCCATTGCATTTATATTTTGTAAAAACTGAATAAACATTGCGTTGTTGTTGCAGAACAGACTATTATTGCATGACTTAACTTGTACTGGTGATACTTGTACTGTTACCACAGCACAAGCTCCTCTGCAGTATTTGTTTTCCGTTGTTGTGTTGTTGCTCTTACTCTGGTAAAGTGTCTGACGTCTTCCATCACTGACAATTATGACCGACAGTCATTCCTTTTACAACAATCAGGGAACTTTTAGCTCGTTAACTTTACTACCACACTGAAATCCACTGACATTATCAACCATCTGGAAGCTTCTAAATCTTAGTTTAAGTAGGAACGGTCCTTTACATCCACGCTTTTGTGTCATTTGTGGAGCAGTAAAACTGCACAGACTCGTTAACGGCGCTCCGACGGCTTCCCGAGGCGTTAGGGAGACAAAAAAACCCAGGCTTCAACAGGCCGCCGTGACCTCTGACCTCTGACCCTTTAATGTACTGGTATTGACTGTTTGTAGTGTTGTGTGATGTGGCTGCACACACAGTTTCTCCTTCACATCCCGCTGACAGAGGCTCTAATGAGGAGGCGGAAGGTGACAGGGTCAAAGGTCGCGCTCTGACTCGGCGGTCGGCAGGCGGTGAAGGATTCCTGTCTGTGGTGCGAGGTCAAAGGTCGGCGGCTGCAGACAGACGGGGTCGGAGGTGAAGTGGGGAGACTGTAACAGTGAGCAGCACACGTACTGCCACTAATTAGTAAATGTATCAACTTTATTTCAGAAGTTTTAGTTTGTGCTTTAATGAGCGTTGTGTCAATCAACAGTTGGACATGTTCTGTGGGATTTGAAGCTTTATGTGGAAATTACAACAAAAATAGTCTCGGATTCCTTTGTAGATAAAAAAAAAAAAAGATACAAATTTGACATTATGTGGTTAAAAAAACATGCAATTTAAGTCAAATAACTTAATCTTTTGACTGAATATTTGTGTTTCAAGGCCGTTCACACACTTAAAAATCCACTCCGTTAGTCAGACATGGTATAATTGTCAAAAAAGAACAGGCTTTCCTTTGAATTCTGATCCATTTTATCAGCTTTTAATTAATTTTTAGAGTGGCATTTATTTGGTACTTTGAGGTTTTTGCTAGTTTTAATCATAAATATTTAGGAGTGGATGAAGAACTTAAAAATAAATAAAGGGATTTGACAAGAAAATATAATGCAGATGCAAAAATTACACTAGATTTGTATGTATTTTATATTTTTTTAAGCTCAAAATTTTACAATTTTTCCTTCATCCAACCCAATGGTATAAACTTTAGTGTGTGAATGTATCTAAATTTGCTGTAACGAAATATCAGACACTAATCTAACATTGTTTTATATGAAAACATAACCTAATTATTAACATTACAGTTGGATTTTCTTCAAATTACTCATTAAAATGTGTTAGTATTGATGTTTTTTCAGAGATAAATAAAGAAAAAGACAAAAAAAGGATGTAATTTATTCCCAGAAGTAGATTAGCATCGGCAGTAATGGGATTTGTTCAAAATAATACTATTATTGTCTTAAACCACAGCTCAGACGGTTCATTTTCTCTTCATAAGTTAATTGGTGACAGGCAGATTTCTTCTCCATGACAACAGCAGCAGAGGCTCATGGGTATTGTAGTATCTGAACAGAACTCCACAGACCTCCTTAACTGATATTCAACCATAGAACATGACTTTACAGCTACAGATTTCACTTTGTATAACAGTTTTACACTTCCTGTCTTTGAAAACAGCCACCAAGGCTCATGGGTAATGTAGTATGTGGAGTCAACAGTTGGATTTTGTACAAATTACTCATTAAAATTTTTTAGTATTGATGTTTTTTCAGAGATAAATAAAGAAAAAGACAAAAAAAGGATGTAATTTATTCCCAAAAGTAGATGAGCATCAGCATTAATGAGATTTGTTCAAAAATAATACTTTTATTGTCTTAAACCACAACTCAGGTGGTTCATTTTCTCTTCACAAGTTAATTATTATTCTTCTCCATGACAACAGCAGCAGAGGCTCATGGGTATTGTAGTATCTGAACAGAACTCCACAGACCTCCTTAACCGATATTCAACCGTAGAACATCACTTTACAGCTACAGATTTCACTTTGTACGAACAGTTTTACACTTCCTGTCTTTGAAAACAGCAGCCGAGGCTCATGGGTAATGTAGTATGTAGAGTCAATATTAAGTAACAAAGACAGGAGTGAACACAGAGCCGACAAAACTTAATTTTCAGTAAATTAAAGTCCAAATCCAGCCTCGGAGATGGAGGTGTGGGAATTTCTCAAGTCAAAGGTGCGTCTCGATACAGTGACTATTCAACGCTCTGCTTATAATTCAATGGATATTTGTCTGTTTTTTTTTTTATATTTACCTGCAGAGGTGAGGCACAGATGCAAGAAGCAGCAGCGGTTTATATTATAGATGGTCTGAGTCTGATTTTTAAAAGCACTGTAGCTTGGAGTGACTGATGAAAAAAGTATGTATGAGCAGTGAGCTGTAAACCTGAGGATGTGCGGTCGGACACTGCAGTGAATTTGAGCCGGAACTGAATCATAAAGTGCACCTTCACACATCTACTCTGTTCATTATCCTAATATAATACAGCTCTATCCCTTCTTAATACCTCATTTTATTGAATAGAACACCATTTCCCATGAGTCCTGCGGTAAATGCTGGTGGATTTGTTGATTTCTTGTCATGTTTGTTAGATTTTCTGCAGAGTTTACAGCTAATATTTGGAGGATGCTGTCGTTTTAAATTCACCGTCCGATAGGATATGAGCTTTTGTGAAGGCACTGTGTCCACATCTTCACTGAAAAAACCACTGGTTTTGATTAATTTCCAGTTTTTTTCTTGGGACAATGTCTAAAAAATGTGTTCACAGTTTTGAAAAATGTAGATTTTTGATGTTTTGAGGAATTTTTGTAATATTAAAATGTTGCCTTTCCTTCTAATAGTCCATATTTTAATAACAGCCCGACCGATGAGGGAGTTTTGGGGCCGACACCGATATTGAATATACAGATAGTTTCGCAGCAGCTGGAGGGTTCAAATTCAAACTGTCTGAACTATTAGGGTCCAAATACACAAAGAAATGAAGCACAGACTGATAACAGTGGGTTCAGACAAATATGAGGCCTTTAAATGGAAAGCAGATGCAGACCCTGGTGCTAAAACGTACTGAAGTCACATTATTTGGACAATTCAAGTTGAGCATTGAACATGTATTTGTTTAAGTCCACCCTATAAATATTTTAAACAGACTGTTTTTGGGACTTCAGTACTTTTAGCACCAGGGTCTTCAAATGTTTTCCTACATTGACTGAAACTCAGTAAATTCAAAGGTTTTATCAAAACAGAGAAAACTGAAGAAGTGACTTTTTCAGCAAAATATATCATTAACTAAAGATGAAAGACGCTTATTTATTTATTTTTTTATTAGTTTTGTTTGGTTTTGTTCATTTTTCTTTCAGTTTGTTACCTATTTTATTATTTTCTCTTCAATTTTGTTCAATTTGTAGCCTATTTTGTTCATGTTACTTATTATTTTGTTAAGTTATCATTGATTTTTGTTAATTTTATTGATCACTGGATGTTTTTCCGTTGCTTAGTTTATTCTTTGTTTTACTTCATTTTAGTTAATTTCTTTGCTTATTTTTTTGTCATCATTTTGCATATTTTTTTCATTAATTTTTATTGATTTTATGTATCATTTAGTGTACATAATCAATAATCAGACTAATAAAAGTGGGTTTAAATAAATATGA
The DNA here is from genome assembly GCF_902148855.1 of Sphaeramia orbicularis. NCBI lineage: Eukaryota > Metazoa > Chordata > Actinopteri > Kurtiformes > Apogonidae > Sphaeramia > Sphaeramia orbicularis. The sequence continues at coordinate 1,569,217 of NC_043966.1, forward strand.
GCCCTGAGAATATGAAACACAGGGACACTGGTTCTGTTTTTTTAAGCTAAGAATGTTGTTTTTAAAGACGTCGTTCTAATGCAGTTAACTGGAGCTGCAGTGGAGCCAGTTGGTCCTGAATATGGACAGATAAGTGAAGATTAAAAATCCTCAATGAGCGATTGTATCGAGTTACAGAGGCTGGCGGAGGCAAGACAGGAAATGATGTCATGGCGTCTGCTCTCTTTTAATTAAAAAGAGCCTTAGACATGTGACGGGAGTCTGTAAAGTCCTGCTTTTCTCGTAAATCTGCCGGTATCGGCTTAAGGCGGCCTCCTGTTAAGTTTGGAGGGTTGTGTCGTCCCGGGGCCTTCGCTCACCGCCACCGCCGTTGGGTCCCGCTGGAGCCTCCCATCGCTCTCTGTGGCGGAAAATGTGTAGATTAGGGATGTAATGATTACCGGTATAACAATGAACGGCGGTAAAATCACAGACAGTTAGTATTACCGTTTAAATTCTAATTGTCATGATAACTGTGTTTGATTACCGCACTTTTAGGGGAAAAAACCCGATGGAAAGATTTGCTTTAATGTCAAATATTTGAGTAGAGTTTTAATTTATGACAATTTTAATTTTCTATACCTAATATTTAGAACCAATATTCACTTCTAAAGTCTCTGAAAAGGTTCGTTAAACATCTTTATTATTTATGTAATAAAGTATATACATTTTTCCAATCAAATTTTATATTTTTTGTGTTTTCCGTCCTTTTTAGCTTACCGGTAAGCTACTGTCATCATGTGTCGTCTGTTACAAAACTTTCAATCGTCTTCTTCTCCTAAACTACAATTCCCATTGACTTCACACTTGGTATACAGCTTCTTTATGATGATGTCAACATAAGTTAGTGAAATTATTTGGATCTGGATCTGGATTTGGTGCCACTTTGAAAACTGTCCCCATTATCAGAGATAGGAAGTGGATGGATGCAATAACTCAGTAAATCTAAATGATCTCCAGTGTAAATGTCTCCAGTCCAGCCCTGATGGGGAGATGACCCAAACATAATGTCCACATGCTGATCAGGATCTTCTTCTGGATCTGGAACTGACGCACAATTTAACATGGGCTCTTATGGGGAAAACATTTCAGTCATCTTCTTCTCCCAAACTCCAGTTCTGATTGACTTCAGACTTGGTCTACAGCTTCTGTATGAGGATGTCAACACAAGGTATTGAAATTATTTGGATCTGGATCTGATTCTGGATTTGGTGCCACTTTGAAAAATGTTCCCATTATAACAGATAGGAAGTGGATTGATCCAATAAATCAGTATCAATGATATCAAGTGTGAATTTGAATTTTTTACAGATCTGATTGGAATATGAGCAAAACATGGACTATTTCTGTAATAGAATAGAATAGAACTGGGGGAGAATATCTGGATACATTTCCCAAAGCTTTGAATTTGGACGGTAAGATACAGGGACACTGGTCCGATTTTATGTTTTTATAGTAGGTTAAAGTGAAAAACTAATAAACAGATGATATAGATGAAGTTGTGCTGAAAAAACAGATCCAAACATGGGTATAGTAAACATTTGTTTCTATAGTATATAAAGGCCAAATCAAAAGGACTGAAAAACAGACAGAATAGACTCAGACCACTAAGGGTTAATATCTGAATGTTTCTGACACAGAAGGGACATTGGGACTGTTATTATACTTAGTTTTTTTTTTTGTTGTTTTTTTGTGTTTTTGTTTTTTTTCCCCCAAAATACAACTTGCTTAAATTCTTTCAGTGTGTGTATTAGTACTTTTTGAACATTTTGAGCACAATTTCAATAATACCACGATAATAATGATAAGTGTGATCATTTTGGTCACAATAGCTGTGATCTGAAACGTTCATATGGTTCCATCACTAGTGTGGATCTGTGGGGTTTACAAGGACAACACACACACACACACACACACACACACACACACACACACACACACACACACACACACACACACACACAGCTGTATCTGAGCTGTCAGTCAGAGGCTGGCGGCTGCTCACTGTCTCTTCTGACTCAGCACATCAGCTCACCGCCCTCTGGCTCTCTCTTACTCTCTCTCTCTCTCTCTCTCTCTTACTCTCTCTCTCTCTCTGCGTTCTGCAGTGTTCAGTTAAGCTCGCACACCCTGGTGTCCTCACATCCGACAGTATATCCTCCACACCACATCCAATGCTGTGTAATTTGTCGCTGCCGGCATCAAACAGCAGGTCAACTCAACTCCAAAATATGACGCCTGCAACCAGTCACATGACCAGACTGTAAAGTGTTGAGCAGTTGGTGCAGACGGCACGCATTTATTTATTTATTTATTTATTTATTTATTTTCCTGCTCGCACATTTGCCATTTTTTTCCCGGCGGGAACACAAATGTTGCGCTCAGCCAGGCTGTAAGTGATCTGAGAACGTGAAGAGCAGAATGTGTGAGGCTGCAGAGGCCGACACAACCGGAGCGACAACACAACAACCATCTGAGCAGCAACAATGGAGCGCCGGGTGTCACATGACTCGTGTTGTTTCACGCCGACGTGTTGGCACGGCGGAGGAAGCCAGGCTGTCGGAGTACACGGCACATTTCAACTCCGAGCACAATGAACAGTGATACTGCAGGAGAGGACAAATTAGACGTCGCAGACCCTCAGAAGAAAAGCGTCAAAACGGAAACGGAAAACGCGACAAACTTGGAACGTCCAGACATCGAGAATCAGATTTTAAGAACAAGCTGACAAAAGTAGTCTCTGATGTGTGGGTATAATAAAAGATGCAAATTTGACATTATATGTTTAAATAACTCCAATTTTAGTCAAATAAATTCAATGTTTGACTGAATATTTCTGGTACAAGTCCGTCCACACACTTAAAGAGTCACTCCATGAATCACTAATAATAATAATAATAATAATAATAATAATACATTTTATTTGTATAGCACTTTTCATAGAACTCAGACACTTTACATGCAGCAGATAAAAACAGAAGCCAGGCATATTAAAAACAGATTAAAAGCAGGTGCAAAAGGCAAGTATATGAATATAAAACAGTTAAACATTAAACATAAAGATTAAACATTAAAAGCAATAAATGCATATTATATAATACAATATAATAATATAATATAATAAATGCAAACAAATGCATATCTTTGGATTTGATCAATTTTATCAGTTTTAAATTTGTCTTTGCAGAGCTGTTATAGGGACATTTATTTGGTACTTTGGTATTTTTTGCTGGTTTTAATCAGATTCTGCTAAAATTTGGGAGTGAATGAAGAAATTTCAAAATAAAACTAAAGGGTTATGACAAGACAAAACAATGTAGATGCAAAAATCAGACAAAATTTTTATTAGTGTTTTTAGACAAAACTTTATAAAAATTACGAAATTCTCTATAATAAACTAGTTCTTCGTAGCTCAAAATGCTAGATGGTCGGCTCAGTCGTTCAGTCAAATATACGTTCAGTTGTCAAGAAGTAGAAGTTTAGTCTAACGAATTGAATCCTGTGTTTAGGATCCTTTCTCATGACAAAATCCCTGTTTTTTTTGTTGTCCAGGGTGAATTTAATGGCCTTACTCATACAATTTACCTCCATTTAGTCCAAATACCAGCAAAAGTTGCATCAGACTACAACTCCCGTGGTGCATTTCAGCAAAGACCAACCAATCACACAGTGAAATAAGCCTTTAAATGACTAGCTTCTGTAGCTAACACACAAATTAAGTTTATAAAGGTAAAAAAAAAGATTAAAATTAACGGTTTAAGTTAAAAGTACAGAATTGCTTTGCCACAGATTTTAAAGATTAGCTTAAAATTTAAATTTTTTTCCTTCATCCAACCCAACGGTATAAACTTTAGTGTGTGATATTAGATTAAAAATGTAAATTTGCTGTAAAGAAATGTCAGATACTAATCTAACCGTGTTATATATGAAAACATAACCTAATTATTAATATTACAGTTGGATTTTCTTTAAAAAAACAGATTAAAAGTAACGGTTTGTATTAAAAGAAGAAAATACTATAAATGACATAATGCATCAAAAGTAAGATACAAATATTGAAAAAAGAAGATAAAAATGACATAAGAGACATCAGTATGATTTGACAGACACAAGACGAAAACAATAGAAGAGAAAATAATAAAAACAAGATGCATAATGGCAACAAAGTAAGAGACGCAAACAGTGAATTTAATTTAAAATAACTCAACAGGGCAGACATGTAAAATATTCTAATTTATATTCAAATTCAATTTAGTCTTGCTTGTTTTTCTATCCGATAATAGGAAATATAGTCTGCAGATGTTTTGTTTTGTTAAACTTCACAAGTATTGAGTTTCCAATCACACAGAACCATAAATTGTCTCATTGAAGTATTAGAACGACAAGGTGAACAGACCTGTTCAAAGGAAATTCTCTATTTATTATTCATGATTTTTATTGTACTTTACTTGACAGAAAATAATATTGCTGTGATATTTTATTTATCTGTCAGCCCAGTCTGAGGTTTTTCCTTTTATTATAAAGTATAAACACTTAAACTGGTCTTTATGACACCTGTCAGGTAGCTGATCTAAATCTGTATAATCAGTATTTTTAGGATTTAATGCGTCATGTTCTGACTTCAGACCAGCGCTGCGGTCCGGGTGTCTATTCAAAGCAGTGTAAATACCACACATGCACACACCGAACCACATGGAAATGAGGGTCGGCAGCTTTTACCCCCAGGTGGTTTTACCTCAACGGCCCCTCCCACACCTTAACCTGGCCCCGCCCCCTTTTTCAACCGCAGCCTCCTCTTTCATCCAAGTGGTTTTGTTTTCGTGGTCAAACCCATTTGTTTCCTCTAGAATAGAATAGAATAGAATAGAACAGGCTTTATTGTCCTTACACCATTGCCGGTTGCTTCCACCAGTGACGGTGCATTTCCATCTAAATCTTCATCGAAGCCTTTGCTTCTTTCTGTCTCTTCTCAAACTGTTTTAATGACTTCCTTCATAAGTACATTTATGTTAAATCTATTGTATTTTGTTACATTTTCTTTGATTAATGACCATTGGTGGGTGCAAATGTAACTGACTTCTTGCTTTTATTGTTTTTTTTTTTTTTAATTCTTTTTTTTTTTTTTTTTTACTTCAAAGTTTGAGACACATAAACAAATTTAAAAATAAATAAATAAATAAATAACAGTATATGGCACTAGCTGGTCTCAGAAAGCTTTAAATCATATATGCCTTTTAATAATATGAAAAATTAAAAATATGCCTTTTCATATTTATCAATAATATTCAATAATAAAGCTTGTGTTGTAAAATCACAAAAAGTTATGTTAGAGAATCCTCTGAGTTTTTCTTGATTTCGCAAAAGCAAAAATCATTATGTCATCGATAGATATGCTACGCAACTTATGCTAAGCATAGACAATTTTTAGTTGCTCTCAGTTCATTTTTTATTCTCTTAAGCTGTGAAAATGATCTTTCTGCTGAACAATTTGTTGCCATCAGACATAGAAATAGTCAAAATATTGCTTCCGCATCAGGGAAAACTAAATGAATCTGGTCTTAAACAATGATTTGACACAGATTTTTGTGTTCAGTTTGTTCTTTTCCAGGATAATTCTGCTCGACATAATGTTAAACACAGTTATATATACACAGTAATTCCATTAATTATCTATAGGCTACTGACACAAAGAACATTGATGCTAAATGTTACACATCACCTGTAATTCAGCTATCTAATCAATGCAATTATAGATGATTTATTAGCAAAATTGAAATTTTAAGACGACACAGTGATTAAAATAAAATCTGGAGTTTTTCTGAGGCCCTAAGATGTACTTTTATTTAGCTTGGACCTAAATTCAGCACTGGATACAGACATATAATAAAAAAATTAATATCAAATTGAAATATTTGCAAATTAGGAATATACTGTGTGAAAGGGTAAAATTAAAAAAAATCTAACAGTAGTATAAAAATATTCCACTCCTCAGCTGTTCCCATTTATAAGGATGTGTTTGAGGAAAATGAACCAGAAACCACCAACTCTCAAACACTGACCCAAATGTACACTACAAACAAAAAGTTTAGGATATTTCTTTTTTTTTTTTTTTTTTTGGTAATTTTTTGGTAATTTTTGCCATTTGTAAATAAAACTATGTCTGGTCATTAACAAAATGTGTTTCAATTCAATTCACACACAAAAAAGTCAGAAGCGCTGTGCAAGAATCCCAACTAAAAAAAATGTCCCAAAAATTAAAAATATCCTTAACTTTTTGTTGGTAGTGTACCTCCCATGGATTTGCAGAAAACCACCAAATACCACCAAATAAAATGTGTTCAGACCTTGAGTGATCCAAAGAAAAGCAGTTCATATTCATCTTGGAAGCCCACCCCGTGCTGTTGCACAGATCAATATGAGGCTGATTTCCAGTCCGGCCTCTCATGTGTCTTGTCATGTTCTTCCAAATTGCTGTTGTCACTCCTGAAGGCGCAAAACACCATCAGCGCGGCTTTGTTTGATGGCGTGTTACCAGCCATCTCTCAGACATCTTGACATCCGGCGTACGATTTGGTCAGTCAGACGTCCTCTCCACCCCTCAGACAATAGGAAACAATGGGATTACCATGAATAATAACTTGGAGAAATGCTGTAATTTTGGGATTTGAGTTATCAAATCCCGCTTAGGGTCCCACGAAGCTCGGCCCGGCTCTGATTTGAGATTGCTGTTGCGTCTGTCCTTGATGCCTGCGGAGCTGAACAATCCATCAACCCACGACTATACTTTCTGATTTATTTGGTAATTTTATCAAAGGTGCACGAGGTTTCTTTTGACTTTGACGACTCAGACCACAACAATCAGACTCAATGCAAACATTATTAGATCATTTTCCAAAACTCTGCTTATTGTCAAGGTTAACAGTTGTGAATTCATCCCATAAGTAGAATTGTCTGTGTGTTTTTCACCTCATTTCAGAGTCAGAATACTTTATGAATCCCGGGGGGGATTTTTGTTTGTTTCAGTTAAGTATAATAAAAAGTAGCAGGAAAAAAACTATCAGTACAACAAAAATAGAAAAATAAAGAAAAAATAGATAGATGGATATAAGTAAGCTCTAATTAAAACACAATTAGAACAACAATGTGTACTAGACGATATATTATCAATATAACATTTAAAAAAAAAAAACATACATAAGTGTGCCAAAATTGTTGTTAAAATGATGTGTGTTTCTCGGTGTATATTTCACCTAACACTAGTTGCTGCAAGTTTTAGAGAGAAGCTGAAAAATAAGGTAATTAATTCGCAAATTTAGGACTAAGAAGCTAAAAGCAAGCTAAAATCCCAAAAAATGAACTGAAATTGTAACAAACCTTAGAAAGAAGCTTGAAAGAAAGCTAAATATTCCACAAATTTTATGGAAAGACAACATGAAACAAAAATTGTGACCCATATTGTAAGGAAAAGATGAAAATGAGCAAAATTTGCCACGTATTTTATAGAAAGAAATTGAAAATGGGTGACAATCACCACAAATTTTACAGAGGAAACCAAAATAATTTGCCAAAATTTCCACAAACTTTACACAGCAGCTGAAAATGAGCCAACTTTGCTAGAAATGTAATAAAAAGAAGTTGAAAACAAGCTGAAAAAATCACAAAAAATGTACAAAGAGAATCACAAAATGTACTGAAATGTCAACAAACCTTAGAGAGAAGCTTGAAAAAGAGCTAAAAATCCCACTAATTTTATGGAAAAACAAAATAAAACAAAAATTGTGACCCATTTCATAAGGAAAAGATGAAAATGAACTAAATTTGCCACAAATTTTATAGAAAGAAGTTGAAAACAAGCCAGAATCACCACAAATTTTACAGAAGAAACCAAAAGAATTTACCTAAATTTCCACAAACTTTACAGAGCAGCTGAAAATTAAGAAAGAAAAAATACAATAAAATAAAATTATATATATATATATATATATATATATATATATATATATATATATATATATATATATATAGCTGTAAACTAGCTAAAATCACCAAAAAGTTTCAAAGAGAATCCAAATATTGTCAACAAAATTCTTATTGAACAAATTAGGAAACTGAAGAGACAGAAGGAGGTCCGATGTTTTAGTTCTGTCAAATTATCAAACAGGTCGAGGTCAGAGTCTTGGTTTCTCTTTTGGGTTTTGATCTGACAACATTTGGGAAGCTCTGCTTTATTAGGTTTTTTAGCTAACATGCTAATCAGATAAGCTAGGATGCTAATTAGCAAGTCTCATGTCTTCACCCTGTGGTCCAAATATGGACACTTCTGATGCCACAAAACCAAGATGGCGGCGACCAGGAGGTTTCAGAGGTCTAGTCCACAAACGGGTGGAGGATGCCGTGGTTCCATCCTCGGAGTCTGTGACCTGAACGCTACATAGCATCTTTACGTTGGCGCTGACATCCGAGCCCGATCCGCCTCATGTTCTTGAACAGTCGCACACAGAGCTCGTCCTGTTCTGTCCTATATTTAGCAGCCGTTCGATCCATGTGGCGTGTCGAGCAGTCGATAGAATCAGCTGCTCGCCGTCGGACATCGTGTCTGAACCTGATCTGCCCTGAACTGCCCCATCTCGCCCCCCCCATCTGGCCCCCCCCCCCCCCCCCCGCCCCTCCTCCTCCGGTAGGAAGCGGAGGCGTCCGTCCAAACACTTCCTCCTCCGCCTCCTCGTCTGTCCGTACGGATGAAAAACGAGCGCTCGCTGCTGTGGATGGAGAGATTTCAGTCCGCTCAGGTGTCGGAGTTTAATATCAGCAGAGTCACCTTCACTTCCACTGTCAGAGTCAACAACCGGCCGCCCACGGGGGGGGTCAAAGGTCACAGCAAATATCTCAGCGAGGTCTGAGTGATGACGGAGACCAACCTCAGGTCATCCAATCTTCATCCAATCTGTTGTTTATTCGGAAATTTTAATATATCGCCCACTTTTAAGAATTAATTCTCATAATTCAGCGTCTCTTTTCACTTTGCTCATTTGCTCTTTTTGACAAATTTCAGAGAGAAGCTGAAAATGAGCCAAAATAACCACACAATTTAAAGGGGAAAGGAAAAACATAAAGAATAAATAAAAATATAGCCACAAATTTTAGACAGAGGCTAAAATTAAGCTACATTTACCACAAATTTAATGGAAAGAAGTTCAAAACAGGATATAGTCGTTGCAATTTTGCCGAAAGAACCAAAACATTTTCTAACTTTGCCACAAATTTAGTAGAAACAAGGTCAAAACAAGGTAAAATCATCAATATTTTACAGACAACCAAAAGAAATTCACTGGAATTGTGACAAACCTGGGAAAAGAGCTAAAAAAACTCACAAATTTTATGGACAGAAGATAAAACCAAACAAAAATTACTGCCAATGGGGGTGGGTGTGAAAGGTCACCACACAATTTAAAGGGGAAAGCAAAAAAAAAAAAAAAAAAAAAAATAGCCACGAATTTAAGACCAAGTATAAAATTAAGCGAAATTTACTGCGAATTTAATGGAAAAAAGTTCAAAACAAGATATAGTCACTGCAGATTTTACAGAACGAACCAAAAAAAGTAGCTAAATTTGCCACAAGTAGAAAGAAGGTAGAAATGAGGTAAAAACAAGGTAAAAAAAAAAAAAAAGGTAAAATCATTAATATTTTACAGATAACCAGAAACAAATACAAGTACATTTTAAACAGAACGTAAAAAAGACAAAAAAAAACCCAAAAAAACTCTTGAAATGATATTAAGACAAACTAAAAATGAGCTAAAAACTCTTCAAATTCAGAGTATAAAATCCCACCAAACTGTGCTAATTGTCAGTGTTCAGCCTACAGAGAATGTAGAAATGGTTGGAAAACTCTACAAGAGTTGAATAGAGAAGCTCAAAACAACCTCAGTAATGTATAAAATTTACAGACTGACATTTAAACTGACAGAAAACTCTGCAAATGTAACAAAACCAAGCTAAAAATGAGCTT
>NC_043966.1:1584264-1667359 GCF_902148855.1 Sphaeramia orbicularis
GATGTAAAGAAAATAGAATAAAACACATGAGATGAAATGTTGTAAAAGCTGCAACAAAATAACAATGTAAAAAAGACAAAATTTATGTAAAAGATGACACAATAAAACAAAATGTTACAGAATATACTATGCATATATCGACAAATGTGAGATTTTAGACCACAGGTGCCAAATATGCGGCTCATGGGATGAATCTGTGAAATGCAAAAATTATAATAATTAATATTAAATATTAACAATGGTTTTAGTTCCGGTTCCACATACAGACCAATATGATCTGAGGTGAATCAAACTAGTACAATAACAACATAATAACCTATAGATGATGACAACTATACATTTTACTGTTTTAGAAAAAAAAGTAAAATTACATGAAAATGTTTACATTTATTAACTATCCTTTACCAGTAATGTGAATATATGAACAACCTGAAATATCTTAAGAGAATTAAGTACAATTTTACCAAAGTGGATCAGAACCAGTAAAATACTATCATAACAACTCCACATTTTTGTCGTTGTTTGTGTAAAACAAGTAAAGTTACATGAAAATATTTACATTTATAAACTGTCTTTTCACAAAAAATGTGAATAATCCGAACAAATATGAAAAACATGAAATGTCTTAAGAGAATTAAGTGTAATTTGTACCAATATTCTGCCTGTTGTTAAATGTTTTATGATCTGTGAGTTGTAAAGCACTTGGAAATTATAAACTGAGGCAGAATATTGTTAAATTTCCACTTATTTTTCGGACTTTTCAGGTTCATGTTATTCAGATTTTTAAGGAACTTTGTTGATGTCAACATTTCCATAAAATACTGACTGTTTTTTACTGGTTCAGCCCATTAGAGATCAAATCAGGCTGAATGTGGCCCCTGAACTACCCCTGCTTTATACGATCAAATATATGAAAATAAAAACACACTGTACTTTCGGGTTTTGTTATTTCCTGCTTTTATTGTTCGTGTTATTTTTTGCTCAAACTGAAGAAGGTGAGCACATTTCAGTCTCATTTACAGACGTGAAAGCTCCGACGGACAGTAAAGCTGTTCTAATGTGTGGACGTGTGCTGCTGACATACGGTTTCCAGTGTGTGTGTGTGTGTTTTTGTCGTTACTGTGATTCATCCAAACACAGACACACACTTCAGCAGCTGTGTGTTTACCTGACACACTGACAGACTAACGGACTCCCATCCAGTTTCGCCAAAACCAGTTCCTCCGGTCCCAGCTCCGGTCTGTTTGTTTCCACATATGATTAGTCGGCATTGCGGCGCGGCGTAAAGACGAGGCTTGTTTCCATGGTTACCAGCCGAGCGCTTTCCCATCAGGCCTCCTGCTGAGTCCTGGTTCGGGATTCTGATCGGCTTCCAGAACATCGTTCACTTTTAATATTTGACGACATCACGTCTTTAATTTGTATCTGACTGGTCGACGGGTCGTGAACTATTGTGAAGGCGCTGAGTCTGCTGTCGTCTGCATCCTCGTCTTTGTCAATAATTTCTTCTAAACATCTTCTCTCACGAAACGACTGGTTGGATTAATTTCTAATTCTGTATGTATCTTCTTTGGGACAATGTCTACAAAGGTCGTTCACAGTTTTGAGACACTTAGATTTATCATTTTTTATGAATTTTTTAAAAATATAAATCTGTCTTTCCTTCTAATGGTCCATATTTTGATGGTTTATAACATGTAAATTGCTACAGATATCAATATATTTACTATTGATCACTGATAGAAGTCATACATGGACTTTCATTTGGGTTCATGACCCTTGACCTTGACTGACCTCCAAGGGTCAAATTCAACATCACCAATGTCCACATTTAAACAGTCTTCTCTGAAACTACGGGTCAGATTCATTTCAAATTTTATATGCAGTTTCTTTGGGACAATGTCGACAAACTTTGTTCATAGTTGTGAGAAATTTAGATTTTTGAATATTTGAGGAATTTTTAAATTATTACAAGTTTGCTTTTACTTTAAATGGTCCGTGCTAATGGTCAGAGACTCAGAAAAGTGAAAAGTTTAGCTTTTTTACATTGAACAACTGTCTGGATTGGAAACTGCATAATGAAACAGTTTTTTTTTAAATTTATTATTTATTTATTTTAATGAAATGTCCTTTTGCAATGAACCACATTTTTTAAGTAAAACTGTCAAACGTTTGTCCTGTCCAGAGGACAAAAATGCATTGCTGGGTTTCCTATTGATCACTGACAGAAGTCATATTTGGACTATGATTGGATGAGTTGAGTTCTCCTCCAGTCAAAGTCCCGCCCACTTCTATAGTTAGATTGATGTGCATCCAGAACCACAGGACTGGAACAGAGAACAGAACCAGGACTGGAACACAGAACCACGACTGGAACACAGAACAGAACCACAGGACTGGAACACAGAACAGAACCACAGGACTGGAACACAGAACCAGGACAGGAACATAGAACAGAACCACAGGACTGGAACACAGAACCAGGACTGGAACACAGAACAGAACCCCAGGACTGGAACACAGAACAGAACCACAGGACTGGAACACAGAACCAGGACTGGAACACAGAACAGAACCAGGACTGGAACACAGAACAGAACCACAGGACTGGAACACAGAACAGAACCAGGACTGGGACACAGAACAGAACCAGGACTGGAACACAGAACCACGACTGGAACACAGAACAGAACCACAGGACTGGAACACAGAACAGAACCACAGGACTGGAACACAGAACCAGGACTGGAACATAGAACAGAACCACAGGACTGGAACACAGAACCAGGACTGGAACACAGAACAGAACCAGGACTGGAACACAGAACAGAACCACAGGACTGGAACACAGAACAGAACCACAGGACTGGAACACAGAACAGAACCAGGACTGGGACACAGAACAGAACCAGGACTGGAACACAGAACAGAACCTGATGACCTCACACATTCAACAGGTTCTGATCCACGTAGAACAGACGCTGACGTACAGGGACACTGGAACTGTTTTTGTTCCATATTGTGATGTTTGAATTGTAAAAACTGTTTAAACGTGAACACACACAAGAACGAAAAGTTTCACAAAATCTACACTTTGGACGGAGTTTCAGAAATAATCATTTTCACTTGTCGCTTTTCCATTGACCCTCAAATTGTACGAATATAACTTGCACATCAAAGTTTACCCAAAATTGATTTATCATCATTGTAGAATACCATTTATTTATTATTTTCAATGCATTTGAGGGTAAGTATTAATAATATTTTGTGTTTTTGATAAATTTCCACTCAGCAATAGTTGTTTTTCCCACTGATCCTCAAATTGTGTGAATATAACTTGCACATAAAAACTTGCCTAACGGAAAAATGACAATTTCGCCAAAACTCTCGTTTTTCAATTAAAAGTTTTTGCACTGGCAAGAGGCGTTTTTTTGTAGCACAATTAGTATATCACGCAAAACTGCAATGGAAAGATATTTTTCTGCAACTAGAGTCAAGTGAATAAAAAAAAAAAAAAGTGATGTTGACAGATGTTACAACAAGTGAAGAAGAAGAGTTTTAAAAGAAACATGGTGCGGTATGTGTGGACACACTAGGAAACCCAATCATTTTTTAATTTAGTACAAGATAGAGGGGAAATATAGAATAATAATAATAATGAATATATCTGTAAATCAACACCATATTTACATCGTCGCCATGTTTATGGAATGACTTCTTGTGTCATCTCGTGATAATAAATAAACTAATCATCTTATTTGTGATTAATGGAAAAAACATTATGCACTTCTGTTTTTTTTTTTTTTTTACATTTAGTAAATATTGGTAAAGTTTTGCGCAGATGTCCAACGGAAAAGAGACTAGTGACTTAATCCAGAGCTTTGATGTGGATGAAAGTAAAAAAAGCATCAGAAAATGTCTGTTTTTCCTGTTAGCGGATACATGGAAACATGGTGTTAGTTTCTTTTTCGCTCTTTCCTCCGTCTTTATCTTTGCACCAGACGGCGTCATGTGACTGAACAACCAAACGTGTGGATTCAGACACATGTATTACATGTTTGTGGAGATATCTGAGTATTTCTACCACAGTTTGGTTCTGTGCCATGAAGAACGTACGCCTTTGTGTCGGAACGTTTCACTGAAGGTCTGCTGTGCCTGCGCTGACAAGGAAATCTTTTTGAAAGTGTGAAGGCGTATTTAAATTGAAATCCGAGTTCAGAAAGGCTAAACGAATGCATTTTCCCTCAGATATGAACAATTGTTTTTGTTCCTCTTTAAACATACAAAAGAGCACACAGACGACGGAGCAACAGGTGAGCCCCAGTGATTGTCTGTTGTCATGGAAACAAGGTGCGCTGTCAGCCTTTTTCTTTTTTTTTTTTTTACTTTCTCAGAGGAAGGAAGGAAGGAAAAAAAAAAAAAACGCCTCAGGCAGCAGTTTTTTTTCTTTTTTTTCTACAAACACAGAAACAGCCTCACTTCCTCTGAATTCAACACATCTGAATACTTTGAACACAGAGTCTGAGCTGGATTGACACACCTGTGGGAGGCGGGATAAAAGACAGGAAGTGGGTTTGGACAGGTGACGCCCACAGGACACGGGCTTTATGTTGGACTGTTTTATTCACATGAACAATGAAGCTCCGTCTGCAAAAGAAACAATCACCATGGTTGCACCTGATTGGGTTTTGGCATTGGTTCTACGTTTCTACTGCAGGTGTACAGAGCTGAAGCCCCGCCCCTTCAGGTCACACCCCACTGGAACTTATTATAGAGAGAATTTGTATGAACTTGTCATTTACCCTCACAGCTCCAAGGGTATTTCCTCCCTGTTGTAAGTTATTATATTATTACCACAACAATTTACCCATGATGCAACTGTGGCATGAGTGACAAAGGTTCACCTGTCCACGCCAATGTGTGTTTTTATTAAACACGCTTGACTTTGCCTGGTTATTATTATTATATTATTATTTATTTATTTTTACCGTTTAACCCCTGAGCCCTTATTCTAGTAAAGGTTCTGCTGTGAATCTGCGTCTGTTTCAGGTTCATTAAAGCTGCTGTGAGTGTGTGCATGTGTTCCTTTTCTTCAGTGGTTTTGTTTTACTGTGTGTTTTAGGGTCAAAACAGGTGGAATAACAGAAAAAGACAAAGAGAGGAACTGAAGTTTGACAGGTTTGGACTAAATACAGTACTCAGAATGTACATCAATAAGAGATTTGGGATGTTGAACATCAACTGTGAACTGAAACACACTGAACAACAACAAAGATTTGAATTTGGACCCAGGAGTTTTAGGTTTGGGCTGTTTCTTTTTTTTTTTGTTATATATAAATCAGTCCAGTTGCTTTTTTACACCTGGTTGAACTCCATAAAGCAGTTACATGGTCAAAAAAAGGCTAAAACAAGCAACAAAATGAACAAAAAAAGCCAAAGTGATCAATAAAATGAACAAAAATAAATAAACCAACAAAATAATAGGTAGCATGAACAAAGTAGGCCACAAACTGAACAAAATGAAAGAAAAAATTTAAAAATAAGGCACAAAATGAAGGAAAATAAACAAAATAAGCCATTGAGTGAACAAAAACAAATAAGAATAAAAAAAAAAAAAAATAAATGACAAATAATAATAAAAATAATCAAAAAATAAGTCAAAAATGAAGAAAAAAAAAAACATCAGTCCAGCTGCTGAACTGAGCATGCTCAGATGTCTATGGAAAGAACAAGCTCTATTCTATCAGCCCGACTGGAAATTTTTCTTATTGAACAAACAGTTGAATTTTCAGGAATATTTAAAATAACTCATCCATTCTAAAGGCTCACCACAGACACGTCAGGGGTTAAAGGGTTAAGTCGGAACAGTTGAATAGTTTTTCCGTTACATTTCCAGCTCTAGAGCAGAATGTCCTTCAAAGTCTGTCGTCCTTTTTTACTCCAGTATCTGTACTTTTCCTGTGTGTGGACTCACACCACCTCTGTTTAAGATCCAGTTTATTTCCTGGATATGTAATTACATTTCCAGCAGTGTCTTCAGCGGATAAATGACAGCATCAAACTGACGCTGCAGCCTGAAATCCGACCCAGGATCAGTTTACAGCCGCTGTCGTTTTCAAGCTCCACTTCCCTTCTGCACAGGAAGCCGAGCGGCTGGAAACACACCGCAAAGAAAGCCGATCTGTCACCCCATCCACCTGAAGGGCATCGGCTTACACTCACAGACTAACAATCTCCGGACGCCAGATCAATTGAAACTGTAAATTGTCTTTTTCATACCTCAACGATTTTCTGATGATCTCTGGTTTCGCTGAAGCTTCGTCAGGGCTGCGGCCGCTAACGAGACACCCGTTTCACACTCTGCTTTCCCCGCTGTTTGCCGTTTCCCGGGCTTCATTCTAATTCCGCAGCGGCCCTCGCTTTATTTCGTTATCTGTCCATCACACTCGCATAGTTAAACTCCATGACCTGTGATGAGTCACCGTGGATCTGGGCGAGCGGCATTCCTTTACCCCCCCGCCCCCCACCCCCACTCATGGGAAACGACATCATCCGCAGGTATTTATGTCAGTTTGTTTACATGAACGCCAGACATCAGGTTTCCTTGGAAATGAATGTGTGCTGCTCTTACAAATGTTTCCTGGGGCTTTGGGAGAAGCCGCTGCAGGACGAGTCCAGGCTTCAGAGGACATCTCATGTAACATCTTCAAACTGCCTCCAGTCAGAACACACAGCAGTTGTTACTCCTTTACCCTCGCGTCGACTGTGCCACATTCGTCCTCGTGGGTCGAAACTGTGGGTGTGATGTGCAGCCCTTTTCAGCCCTTATCTCTTATGTAGCCATGCAAAGATATTTTAAACAAGTGCGAATGTAAAAGCATCCAAAGACAGTGATTCATAAGTGAATTTAGTCTCAGATCAGATCTTTTGTTTTGCTGCTGCAGGACATCATTCCGCAACATTTTACCTCCGCCTGGAGGTTTTCTGATGACTTTGTGTGTGTGTGTGTTTGTTTGTTTGTTTGTTAGCAAGATAACTCAAAAAGTTATGGACAGATTTTCATGAAATTTTCAGGAAATGTTGATACTGGCACAAGGAAGAACTGAATAAGTTTTGGTGGTGATCGGGGGGGGGGTTCTGTCTTGGCGGAGGTCTGCGCTCTCCAAGTGCTATTCTTGTTGGCTAATGTGAATAAAGGCCCAGTTAGAATAAAAAACGTAACCATTAGGGGTGGGAATCTTTTACTATCTCACGATTTGATTCGATTCTGATTTTTGGGGCTACGACTTGATTCATACTGAGTTCTGCTTCAGCCTGTAGGTGTGCAAAGCATCCTCATGCTCTGCTCCAGTCTGATATGCAAGACAGAATGACAAATGCAGACACTCCAATGTCTTTTTCACACTTCAGTTTGAAACATTTGTCCATGCTTGCAGGAGTTTGGTGAGGTACAGCGGTGTGCGTTGGTTTGCTGCTGGTGGCTGACTCTGCATCGTGTCCTTAAACTGGGGGTGAAACGGCTGACGGACTGAGCTCAGGAAATCATGTTGTATGTGATGCCAGTTTATTGCATTTGGTGTGCTATATGTACGCATTTTCATCCTTTCACGTTTTATTTTATGCCATTTGATGGCGTGTCAATGCGCTAGCCGCTAGTTGTGCTAATCAAATTTATCAAATCAAATTTTATTTATATAGTGCCAAATCATAACAAAAGTTATCTCATGATACTTTACGTATCGAATTGGTCAAAACCAGACTCTAGGCCAGTTTACAAAACCCCAACAGAATCCTCCAGGAGCAAACACTTGTGTAATCGCTAACCCTAACCACTAATTGCACTAGCTGCTAATCACGCTAATGCTGTGCGGACTGCCGGCGGATTTGTTTTATTTTTTAAAATTGATTTTGGGACATTTTAAATAGATTCTGAATCATAGTAAATGAGAATCATGATTTTTATATGAACTGATTTTTTATTTTTTTTGGCACACCCCTATTGGCTAATGTGAATAAAGGCCCAGTTAGAATAAAGAAATGTAACCATCAGGTTCAATAAGAAAGAAAAGCGAGGGGTGTTGTAACCTTTTAAATGACTGATCAACAGGAACAGTTAATCCTATTGTTAGTTCTAGTCTAGTTCTAGTAAAAAAGAGATAGAACTTCACTCAGATTTAAAGATATGTGTTGAAGTACTTGACAAATAAATAATATGAACAAACAAAAATCCCATATGGAGTTCCTCAGGGGTCCAGCCTTGGGCCACTTATGTTCGATTTCTACATACTTCTTGTTGCTCAGATTACGCACAATTATTATTATTATTATTATAATTATTATTATTATTATTATTATTATTTCCTACCATATTTATGCAGATGATACAACTGTACACAATGTCAACAGAAAAAGCTTAGATAAGAGTTAATGATTATGAGCATCTCAGATAACGAGTTGTTAATATAAGTGAAAATACAGTGGCATTAAATCTAATCTTTCTGATCGCTTGGGAGACAAATATGGATGTAGAGTAAAGTAAACTGCTCCATGATGAATATTAATTTATGATTTGAGACTTTAAACCCCTGGATTGGATAGTTGAATGTCTCAACAAAAGGCTCAAACCACAATTTCCTGCGTAAGAATTCCAGTAAATTAGACATTTGGTTTGATGATAGTAATCTGGAGCACCATAAAGAGGAGGGGGGGGGGGCAAAGTCATGGGGCCCAGCATTTCTGGGGGGCCCATAGAGCAGTGGAGGGGGTCCAGTGGGTACAGGTTTTGAAGTCTGCTGTATAACAGAGGTGTAGAAGCCGGGAGTCGGATGTTGAAAGGGTTTTAAGTTTCACTTTTTTCACACCAGTTTCAGTTGCATTAGTTATGGATTGCACCCCCCCCCCCCATTCCAACAAATCGAGAATGTTTAGTTTTCATGGGGTCCACAATTGCTAGTGTCCCCCCAGAGAATAATAATAATAATAATAATAATAATAATAATAATAATAATAATAATGATGATAATAATAATAATGATGATAATGATGATAATGATGATGATGATGATAATAATAATGATAATAATGACGATGATGATAATGATGATGATGATAATGAAAATAATGATGATGATGATGGCAGTGATAGTAGTAATAATAATATTAATAATGATAATAAAAATAATAATAATACTAACACATTTTCTATCATTTGGAATTAATGTGCATATTGTCAGTAGCATCTTATCCATTGAATAAATTGTATGAATGACGTCCATATTTGTCAGACTAGATTCTTTTCAACAGATGGAACCACTTTGCACTTTGACAAAACCTCAGTTCTGACCATGAAAACCAGTTCTTTATGGTTTTGGTCCATTCTGCCTCTGTCATGTTGACCACACGGATTAAAATATCTTGAAAACCAGCACCACATCAAACCCTTCGTGGGTTTACACGGATGTGTTTTGGAGCTCACAACTGTTTTCGTCGTCTTAAAATGAGATTTACACTTTTAATTGTGTCGTAGCTAAAGCGATTCCCACTTCGCGTCTCCTTATCGTCTCGGCACCGACTGCAGCCGACGTTTCTAAACTCCAGATACATTTCCTCCTGAAATAGATTAATAGTCAGTAAGGAGTCTTTTTTTCCCCTTACTGGAGTACCAGGGAAAGTTGAGTTGGTCTAATGGACATGTCCTGTATGAGTACCTGTTTGAGGAAGTAGAAGTTACCTTGTTAAATGACTTGAGTGCTTTCACATATCAGTGTAAAGCTGACGGTCGCCGCTGAGACCGAGTGTAAATGAGCAGCCTCCGTCTCCTCTCACTCTTAGTCGTCTGTCGTTAACTGAAAGATTGAAGCCGCTTCATTAAAAGCTGCCGGATGGAGCGCTTGTAGAGCTGACTCCCTCCCTCGGCATGCTGGGAGAATCTGCTGACGGTTGCAGAGCGATGGAAGGCGAAGCAGAGAAGCGGAGCGTCCTATATTCACAGAAAACAGTGGAATCAAACACAGAAACGTGATCCGGTGCGTTCTGGTTCACTCCAGTTCAGTCCTGGAAGTATCGATAAGGTACATCCGCCTGTAGGAAAAGGGTTTTTTTATTATGTAATAAATGAGTGTTAAATAATAAGAAATAAAATTAAAAAAAAGAAAAATGAACCTCCACAATATCTGCCTTTGAAGAAATACCTACAAATATCCATACAGTACTTTTTAATATCGATACAGTATTGTGAAATGAAATATTGCGATATATTGCAGAACTGATATTTTCTTACAGCCCTAATCAGGACCATTTCCAAAAATCTTAGTTATAAGGCTGGAACACTGTGCATAGTAGGAGTAAACGCAGCACAAGTTCTGTGTGTTAAAACACAAATCCAATAGTTTTTATATGTATAACAGTTTGAGCATTGCCTGAATTTTATTGATTCTTTTTTCACAAAAAAGGACGTCAAATGTTTCTATTATCACAACACTTCTGTTAATAGTAAATCAACTGAACACACCTGTGATGGTTAATATTGTGCATATTACAGCTGCTGTCATTGGTGGGATATGCACAATTAGAAACACAGTAAAATTTATTCAAAACAAAACTTCAAGATTTTAGAACCTGATCTCAGATTTAGGTTGCATACTTACAATATGATGTGATACATGACAACGATAACCTCTGAGTTACCATCAAACTGAGAAAAAACTAACAAGCTGCCAAAAACAAACAGAGTGTGGTTTTTAGTTTACCGGCTGATCAGCTGTAAACTACTGTCGTCATGCAGCGGCTGTCGTCCATTACAAAACTTTCAATCGTCTTCTTCTCCAAAACTCCAGTTCTGATTGACTTCAAACTTGGTCTACAGCTTCTATATGATGATGTCAACAAAAGTTAGTGAAATTATTTGGATCCGGATCTGATTCTGGATTTGGTGCCACTTTGAAAAATGTCCCCATTCTAACAGATAGGAAGTGGATGGATGCAATAAATCAGTGTCAATGATATCAAGTGTGAATTTGAATTTTTTACAGATCTGATTGGAATATGACCAAAACATGGACTATTTCTGTAATAGAATAAATACACAGAACTGGGGGAGAATAAATGGATCTGGATACATTTAACACAGCTTTGAATTTGGCCGCTAAGATACAGGGACATTGGTCTGATTTTTCCACTTGTACCTGAACTGGACATTATGTATCCCGCTCTGCTTCATCCTCCTCATCCTCCCTTTCTCATTTTTCTGCTTCCTTTCATCAGCGTTGTTATCGTGTTTTGTTTTTTTTTGTTGGTTTCCTCTCATCCTTACATCCTGCAGCTTGTCCTCCTCTTTCTCAAATTCCTCCCGGAGCTTTATATAACACCGAGGTCAAAGGCTAAGGCAGGGTGACAGCCTTTCAGGACGGATAAAGAGGCAGATGGACACACACACACACACACACACACACAGTCGGAGTTTTAGGAAACTAGATCTGTCCCTAAAAAACCCAAAATGCCATTTTAGCATTTTTGGTGGTGACAGCTGAAACGTTAGCCTGACAGGATGACAAACTGCAAGTCAGCAGATCTGGAGGCGGCGTCCTCCCGTTGCTCTGTGTGTTTATGTGTCGCTGTTTTGTCGAACGCAGCCTCTGTTCGGGCTGTAATGACTCCACGACGCTTCAACCACCGATATGTGTGTATATGAGCAGATAGAGCGCCGCTGTAATTGAATTTTACCTCTTAAAAAAAGCCGTGACATTACAGCATCAGTGGACGGAGATGCGGCTCGACCTCAGAGGGAGTCGGGTTTCCGAAAGCCGAACACGCCCACGTCACCGCCTCCGTCCAATCGGAGCCCGGCGCGGAACTCCTGTGAACCCGATTGTGGCTAAAAGATAAAAGTTTCAGAGCGGAGTTACTGACAGGTCTGGGGTGGGCGGGGCTTGGCAGCTGAACTCAGGTGAGCGAGTGGAAAAACACACCTTTTATCTGGGGCAGCTGGACGGCCAGTGACAGCCGGCCAAGTCCTGCCAGATTCTGCAGAGACAACAGATACCTGCAGCCGACAGGGAATCTGGGCTGATTATCAGTGATGTCCTGCAGAAGGACTCTGCTGGACACGCTCAACAACTGAATGAAACCCTGACACACAAGAGATGAACAGAACATACATAAGACAGGGGTTCTACGCAAGTATGGAATTTGATTTGATTTGTAATTTTTTTATTTATTCTGTGCAATAAACGCACAATAAACAGTACAAGGCAAGTTTATGTGTCGCACATTTGTGCCACTAGGCAATTCAAAGTGTTTCACACGGGACATGAAACACAACGATAGGGAAAAAGAAACGCATTTAAAACATTATAAAACAAACATGTCAAAGGTGATTAAAAACAGCAAGAAAACTACACAGAAAACCACAAATATAAAAACACACACATATGAAAGTTAGAGCTGCAGCGCAGAGTTTGGAAGGAGAATATTAAATTTAAAAAGTCCAAATCCTTTTAGTCAAAGGCAGCAGTGAACAGGTGAGTCTGGAACCAGAACCAGAACCCAGTGAACAGGTGAGTCTGGAACCAGAACCAGAACCCAGACCCAGTGAACAGGTGAGTCTGGAACCAGAACCCAGACCCAGTGAACAGGTGAGTCTGGAACCAGAACCAGCACCAGAACCCAGTGAACAGGTGAGTCTGGAACCTGGACTGAACAGAACTCAGACTCTCAGATCTCAGACCTGATATTTTCTGGTAGTTTGTTCCAGATCTACGGAGCATAGAAACTGAACGCTGATTCTCCAGGTTTAGTTCTGACTTTGGAACCCAGAGCAGACCTGCACCAGACCACCTGAGTGGACTGGAGGGTTCAGACTGGACTAGAAGGTCTCTGGTTTAGGCCCAAAATCCATCATTCAGTGTTTTATATGTTAGCAAGAGAATTTTAAAATCTATTCTGTGAGAATAGAGTAAAACGTGTACTAAACCTGTGGCATGACCAGCATGTGCTCAGTTGTAAATTGTGTACATAGTGTTCTTAGTTTGTGTTTATCTTAATATTGTACTTTTTTTTACTCTTGTAACTTTACTGCTGTAAACCTGGAATTTCACCTTGTGAGACGAATAAAGGCATGTCTTATCTGATCTTTATAAATTTCCAGGTCTGGAAAAGTATGGAAAATGGGGAAAAAAAATTATGGAAAAAGATATAGACAGACAGACATACTTTATTCATCCCATAGGGAAATGTACAGGTTCCAGTAGTGTCCACAAACTTAAAAAAAAAAAAAACAGTAGTAAAAACACAAATGTACAAAACTATTCAATATTCATGTTTCCCAGACTGTTCCCACTGTTCTATTTTCTAAAACATAAAATTATGAATATCTAAAAAAACCAAATGGATCGATCTGTCTTTTTTAATGGCGCTTGCTAACGCAGCTAAAATCTTTGTGTGAGAACACATCCAGTCGGCTACACGTCCCAGAAAACATTTGGGCAGATTGACAAGTTCTGCTCTTATTTTCCTCCAACCCATTTTAAGCCCCGCCCAGGTGTCGCCAAGTTTCCCTTTGATGGACGGGTGATGTCCGCATCTGTTCAGGAGGGGGTCACGCTCACTCTTACCTGTAATGCTAATGCAGTCTGTGGATTAGAATCTGCAGATTCAGACAGTTTTTACCGTTTTGAAAAAGGACCAAAAATGACATGGTCAGAAATATAACCCCCCCACCACCACCACCACCTCATTTTCATATGTTTATTCACGTTTGTTTGCTCTGAGTTCAAACTGTCATGTCTCTGGTTGTATTCACTCTGTCAACATCAAATAAAAAGTGGGACAGTGTTGCAAGTTCGCACTTTCAAATGCAGTTGTCTGCAGTGGTCTACTGACTTTTGACGCTACGACGTGTTGAAAGTGTCATGTGATTTAGTCACAGGGCCGTGACCGTGGACCCCTAAGGGTTAAGGGGCGGCTCACATCAAAAAGAAAGCATGGGGAAGTGCAGATTTAATAACACCTGGGTTGAGAAAAGAAAAGATGGTTCTCAACTGAGTTTTCCGAAAGTCTAGGAGTCACGAGTTTTAGCGAGTATGGTTCTATGGTTCTGATAGTTTTGGATTTGTCATAATAGTTTAGTTTTATTTAGTTTTGACTTTTTTTCTCTAATTCAGTTCGTTTTAATTTGCTTTTAGAGCAGGTTTGATATTTTTTATTAGTCTCCATGTTTCCAGGTAGAGTGGGGACCAGAAGACGACTGGAAACCACAAATGAACACGAGTGACGGAGCAAAAAGTGTCGTATGGTGCCGCTAGCTAAAATTGCTAGAGCCAAATAAATTGTTTACGTATCAATCCGATGCTGACTTAGGTGAAAACGAAGGGAATTTTATCCATAATTTTTACACGTTTTAATTCGTTTTGTAAACACACAATACAGTTTCAGTTAGTTATCATTTTTTTCTTTTAATTCTAGTTTTTATTTATTTCAGTTAACGAAAATGTTTTTCAATTCTAGTTTTGGTCATTTCGTTAGTTTTCATTAACAATAATAACCTTGGTATGGCTGTGAAATAGGCGTTAAATTGTGTTCTAAGTCGTCCTGAAAAGTTCTTAAAAAGTCTTCAGTGTCACTTGTAGAACCCTGGGAGCTGTAGGCTGATAGGTGGAGGTTTAGAGCCCCGACTCCTGTTTGACGACATTTTACAGATTTTCGCACTACATTAAAAGATCGTGAACGACGTTGGCGTTCTCGCTGTTGTTCTCAGAGACACTGAGTTGATGTTGAAGATCGTCCCCCTCCTCTTCCTCTTCATTTCTGTCAAACCCTGGCTCTCATTCACACTTTCTTCGGGGTTCGTTTGCCGAACATTTCCGCTACATTTCAGAGGAAGCGTAACGACTATCGACAGGCTGCGAGTTAATGCGTTTCGATCAGCTGGCAGGTCGTCCGCTGTCTGAACAGGAGGTGTTTACTGCCCCCCCCACTCGCCTCTGATGGCTCGGTATCTTTTTGTCTTTAGTGTTTAAGGTTTGGGGAAAGAGGAGCCCAGGAGGAAGTATCTGCTCCTGCGCCTCCTGTAAGACGAGCCGTAGCACGCCGCTCCGTTAGCATCTGACCGGTGGATGTTCGTTAACCAAGCCTGACCCGCCGCCGTTTAATCTGAGCGCAGCCGAGGAAAGACGAGCGGAGAGAGGGAGGGAGGAAGCCGATCACTCACTCGTCCTCGATCGTCCTCTGAGGGAAACGCAGAGAGAGAGAGAGGAGGTTTCAGTTTGCACAGATCGGTTTCCTGCAGAGGCGGAAAATAACCGAGTACAAATACCTCATTACTCTGCACAAGGAGAGATTTCAAGGGTCTGGACTGTACTCGAGTATTCACATTTTAACCTGGTTTTCTGTACATTTTAACACATGTATCTGGAATTTACTATCCTTATTTTATTCCTTTTAATGCATTAGTTGAGAATGAGCTATTACGTTTATTTTAGCATCATTGTGCATCTTGATTTCAACCAAAGTGGAACAAACTAACAAATAGAAAAGACACACGACAAATACCACAAGACGAAAACTATGGACAAGACATGAGCCAAAAAATGACATAAAAATAATGCATATTTAGACTCTGATTTGGGATTTACTGCTCATTTTGTTTGGATTAGTCTGTTCTGATGTAAAGTTGCTCAAATGATCCGATCCAACATTTAAAACCACACAATGAAAGTGGAAATAACTGCAGGTCAATGGTGCAACAAGATGTAAAAGACAACTAAGACATGACACAAAATATAGAAAATGTCAACTTAGAAAAGATGCAAACGCAACAAAACAGGATTAAAAGGTGCAACGCAATGAAAAACAACAAAAAGTTGTGACACAGCAAAAATTACAAAACGTACGTAATTTAAAAAATGGTGAAAATTATGTAATATGATGAAAGTGTCCGTTGTGACAAAGAAAATGGGGGAAAAAAAGTAACATAACAAAAATGATGCAGAATGCAGTGACAGCGATGCAAATGACACAATGTAATGAAAAAACGACACAGAGGAGCGTAACATGATGAAAATGACCAAATATGTAACGTGATAATAATGACATAGATGAATCACAACGAAAATAAACAACAAAACACAGCGTGGCAAAAATGGCAAAAAAAAAAAAAGCGAGGTAAAATATATGAAACCGCTGCCACCTGAATAAACGACAAAAATGGCACAATACAATGAAAATTACAAAAGCTACACAGACCGATAAAAATTGCGAAAAAGATGCAACGCGAGGATAACGAAAAAGATACGAGATGGAAATGATGGAATGAGAGGAATAAAAAAAAAATTAACATGATGCAAAAGACGAAAACAATGGACGCCTAAAATATAGCAATGAAATGTGTAATGTCTGATTCTTATTTTGTTAACCTTTTAGGTGCCTGAGTTAAAAAAAAAAAAAAAAAAAAATCCATTTTGATTCAAGATTTGAAAAAGCTAGTATATGTTGGAAGTGTTTGGAAATAGTCATTCTGTAAATGACAAAAATATTGAGTATGATCCACATTTATGATGTGGGTAAATATACTCATCTAATTTGCATATTGTGACGTCACAGGCAGGCGGCCATCTTGGATTGCTAACAGTTTTGTAAAATCAAACTTTTATAATATTTACATGGAAGTTTTCTTCGTTTTTTTTTTTTTCATCTTATTCTTAAAATAAATGAACTTAAACATTAGAATCAGTAAAATGCAGTAAGTTTTAGTATCTTTTTTATCCAAATCTGTCCTTATCTATCCAAACTAAAACTAAATCAGCTTTACTTACTTACTAAACCAGCTCAGGATTTTCTTCTTCACTTTGAATAGAAACACGTCCTGAAACAGTATTAGGTTTAAAGGGCCACATGTCTGCCATCTGTTGGTGGGAGGTGGTAACAAGATTTAGTAACTACCTGGAGTTATTATGGTCTGTTTCAGTCAGTTATGTTACTTGAGGCAATATTGCAACTTTGGCGTTTAAAGAGTTAATTTCCTTGCGGCGCTGCAGTGCCATCAGTTCGTAGACGACACTTAAAATACTGCAGAGAAAAGTCGTCGGCGCTGACATTGAAAACTGAAAACCGATTTGCACGTTGGAGTGAATTTACCGCTTATTATTTTAAGTTTATTGATTTTGTTCTAGGGTTCGAATGCTTTGCACAAACTGCCACTAGTGAACCTGTGACTGTTCCTGTCCCACTCGGAGCCTGTACTTTTCCACGTTCTCTGCAGTAAATCAGTGGAATCGCTTCTCCAACGTCTG
The DNA here is from genome assembly GCF_902148855.1 of Sphaeramia orbicularis. NCBI lineage: Eukaryota > Metazoa > Chordata > Actinopteri > Kurtiformes > Apogonidae > Sphaeramia > Sphaeramia orbicularis. Next base: position 1,601,550 of record NC_043966.1, read on the forward strand.
AACTTCCACTGGAGGAGAACGTGTGGACGGGTTCCACCTCTGCGTTCCCCCCCGGTCGGTCGCTACGCCGCTCCCACCTTGAGTCAATATTAGTCTGTTTGCGCTCGGCGACCTTTGACCCGGACAGCTTTACCTGCTGGGAAACAAACATATGGTCGGACAGTAGAGGAGAGAGAGAGGAGGAAGAGGAGGAGATGATTTATGAGATAAGGGGAGGTGAAGTGGAGGAGAGCGCAGAGAAAACAGTGCGATATTAAAACAGCTGTAGCTCATTTACACATCTGGACACCGTTGTGTGTGTGTGTGTGTGTGTGTGTGTGTGTGTGTGTGCGTGCGTGTGTGGACTGGAGACATGACGGGAGGGAGATGTCTGAATGTTAAAGCGACGAGGATGAAGGTGTCATTCACAGCTCGGTGACAGAGCGACAGAGACGTCAGGATGTGTGTGTCCTCTTTGAAATTCTGCTCGTCTGTTATCCGACTCCATCCAAGAAATCCACAGCGAGGAGGAGGAGGTGTGGGGTGGGGTGGGGGGTGGGGGGTAGAGCCAGCGTTCCTCAGCCCTCTGCTCGGATCAGACTAATGTTTCATGTAAACACCATGACCAGGCCTTGTCGATCTGCGGTCGCTCACGTATCACACGCTTCGACACGACCGTGAGTGAGGACACGGACATCAGAGGTGTTTCTGAGCAGAGGTGACGGTTGAATCATGTACAGAGTCTGAAGATGGAACTGTTAAACCTCTGTAAGACTTTTATACCTCGAATCACAATACTGTATGAATACTGTATTAATGGGGGGGTGGGGGGGTTATAGCTGATCCATTCAAATAGAATAAGAAGCAGCAGGAGACAAATGAGTGTTTAAACAGAATTAACAATACAGCAAAAAGAGTATGTGTGTGTGTATATATGATATATTTATATAAGAAGAATGAGATGAAATCTACATGTATTTCATACGATAAGGGATGCAGTCCACTGAGCTGTTAGAACAGGGATCTAGTGATGGGACTGTTGGTTCTTTGAAGGGAGTCGTTCAATCAGGAGTCATTCACTGAAAAGAGTCGTTCAACAGACTGGCTCTGTTCTGTTTTTGGCATTATTCTGAAACACCAGTGTTTGAATGACTAAATAGGCTACATGTGATGATTGACATTCCATTTTAAAGGTGTTTAATTGGCGCGGCAGTAAATATTATCTTAGCGTAAAAAAGAATCGTTAGTTCAAATGTGTGGGTTAAATCCATGACATGAGAGGTGACATTAGACAAATGATGGAACTGGAGCAAAAACATCCCAGTACATTCTGTGGACTAGTCTGTAGAATAAAAATGAAGAAGGAAATAAAACATTTTCTGATGAAAGAACATTTTGTTCTCCTGGAAACAAGAACAATAAATGTGTGGAAATATACAGAAAAAGAAGCACAAAACACAACAGTGATGAATGACTGCAGTTACTGAAATACCTGAACTGGAGTGACATTGTCAGAACTAGAACAGTCTGTTGGTAAATTGACAGGCAATTGGACACTCCCTCCTTTAAAAAAAAATAATAAAAAAATGAACGGCTCTTTACGAAGACTCGGTTGCCATTATTCATTTCAAAGAGCCGTTCAAAAGATTCGATTCGTTCATGAACGTCCCATCACTAATACACAGACTGACACAGTTTAGAGTTTTCAACATGTTTCCTTTAAGTCTGTTCTGTATTCTCCTCATTCTCCTTTTGCTGCTATATTATTCAGATAATTAGCACGACTATAAACAAATGCTTCCTCTCCTGCTCTAATCTGCACTAGTTCAGAACCACCGGACCGGACCGTCCTCCTGCACGTGTTATTCTATGTAAACGTTCAAATGTGTACATTTAGGCTCCGTCCCACTGAAACGTGTCACCTGTAAATTCTGTGTATGTTGAGGTTATTAACAGTTTATTCACAGGTTCGTGAATCTTCCACAACGCAGGAACAAATGTTCAAATGGCCGCAGTGTCAGAGGAAAATAAATAACATTTAAGACGAGCCCATCATGAAGAACATTACCCTGATCAGAGCCATAAAACCTGCATCAGATGGGACTTTTAATGGGTTTTACCAGGTGGGCGGGGCTTAGCGCTCGGCGGAGACGTTCCTTTATTTATCACTCCGCTCATCACTCCATCCATCCGTCTCTCTTCGTGTGTCTGTCCGTCTTTCCCCGCGGCTGCCAGCTGGCAGCGGCTCCGTGGGCTCATCAATAAGACTGACAGATTGGAGATTGATGATGCAGACGAATAGAGAAGAAGCCGTCTGTCTGACAGATTATCCTCCTATAGAGAGACGCCGACACAGACCCTCTGAGGCCGCCTTTAATTCAGCCCCGTGCAGGTAGAAACACATCTGAGGGAGCTGAGCGGCTGTTGCTAGGCTAGGAGTTTCCATTTGCTTCCAGTGTTTATGCTAAGCTAAGCTAATGAGACTGAGATCTGCACTGGTATGAGTCACCCCTGAATAGGAAAAAAAAACAAAAACAGAACAAACTTGTCAGATTTACACAGTTCAGATTAAAGTTAAAGACAGAGTCGACCTCATGGTTTCTGTGGAGGCTTTTTGTTGTTTGTTTTTAATAAAAATGCTGCATTTTTGGGTCAGTTTTGATCCAATCCTTAGTAAATAGGTGGGTAACATGAACTTTTCATCCATCCATCCATTTCCTTCCGCTTATCCGGGGCCGGGTCGCGGGGGTAACAGTCTTACCAGGGATGCCCAGACTTCCCTCTCCCCAGACACCTCCTCCAGCTCTTCCGGGGGGACCCCGAGGCGTTCCCAGGCCAGCCCACAGACATAGTCTCTCCAACGTGTCCTGGGTCTTCCCCGAGGTCTCCTCCCGGTGGGACATGCCCGGAACACCTCCCCAGGGAGGCGTCCAGGAGGCATCCGAAACAGATGCCCGAGCCACCTCAGCTGGCCCCTCTCGACGCGGAGGAGCAGCGGCTCTACTCCGAGCTCCTCCCTGGTGACTGAGCTCCTCCCCCTATCCCTAAGGGTGCGCCCAGCCACCCTGCGGAGGAAACTCATTTCGACCGCTTGTATCCGGGATCTTGTCCTTTCGGTCATGACCCAAAGCTCATGACCATAGGTGAGGGTAGGAACGTAGATTGACCGGTAAATCGAGAGCTTCGCCTCTCGGCTCAGCTCCTTCTTTACCACAACCGACCGATACAGCGACTGCATCAGTGCAGACGCTGCACCGATCCGTCTGTCAATCTCACGCTCCATCCTTCCCTCACTCGTGAACAAGACCCCAAGATACTTAAACTCCTCCACTTGGGGCAAAGACTCCCCACCGACCCGGAGAGGGCAGACCACCTTTTTCCGGTCGAGAACCATGGCCTCGGATTTGGAGGTGCTGATCCTGAATGAACTTTTCATTCAGTCATTATCTCAAATACACTTCTATTTATGTTTAAGAGTATGTTCATGTTTTATGAACAACTTTTTCTTAGTTATTAACGTTTTTTTTTTTTTTGTTTGTTTGGATGGTTTGTAAATGTAGATATTTTCATAATTTAATGTTATTTTATTGCACTTAAACAAAGAGACAAAGTTGGGGTTGACATTATTTATAGGCTATTATGTTACTATTGTAATGGTCCGACCCATTTGAGATCAAATTAGACTGAATGTGGCCCCGAAACTAAATGAGTTTGCCATCCCTGCTCTATAGAAACTATATGACAGGTCTAAACATCAGTCAAAAATGATTAGCCCTACTGTACATCTCCCTGTGGTCGTCTTATTTAATAAGATATCGATCCAAAACACATTAAATTGTTAACCTCAGACTGCAGGATATAAAGCAGATCTGCAGGACCAACAGGAGGAGGGTTATTTAAGGCTTTGTTTATCGCATTCTTCCGACATGTTAACGGCTCGTTCAGGTGTTGTGGTTTTTACGGTTCGTTCTGTGCGATTTTCCTTCAGTCTGGAGTTGAAAAGCACAGCCAAAAGAAAAGCCCACGTCTGTGCTCAGAAGGAGAAACACACCTACTTCTGAATGTTCCCAAAAACTTCAGCGGGTTTTTGGACGGAAAAATCACAACGCCGACCTTTGAGAAGGTGGTTGAAGGAGTGAACGACGGAGGCTGTTTTCACACAGGAGAAAAAAAAAAAAAGAATCCTGTTTTTGATGCGAAGACGGTGAAGTGACACAAGCAGCTCTGTCCATCTGTCTCAGGGTTCTCACTAGGATTTTTTCACAGCATAGGGGCACATGTATGTGTACATGGTGTGAGTTCTGTCCGGGGGTCCGGGGGCATCCTCCCCTGGAAAATGTAGAAATGTCTAACTCTCTGAAACACTGTTTCCTGCATTTCGAGGGGCAAATTTAGAGGAATGAAGCCAAAAAAAGATGTGATATTACCCTTGTGTTTGGTGTTGCTCCCGCGCTTCGACGCAGACGTGATCGTAGAAAAATATTCACGTACACAAAATTCGGGATAATGGGAGTGACACACACACGCACACACACACACACACACACACACACACACACACACACACACACACACACAGTGTTGTTGTGTTGTTGCAGCAGTCAAAGGGGGCCCTCTGGTGGTGGAATCAGTGTCAGTGGTGTGTGTTTTGTCCTTTGGGTGTTACCGTAGTCAGTTCAGACATGGAAGGAAGTAGCAGACATGTTTGTGTCATTGTGTTTGTATGGACAGAAAGAACGTTTGTCTGTGAGTATTTTATGTTCAGTTGTTGTGCTAATGAACAGTCAAACCTGTCTGTGATGGAAACTGTTGTTCTTAGATTAAAAGGCGTTGGAAATCTTAAATCGCTCTGAAGATGCTAATCGTTAGCATGTCTATGGATTTTCCCATTTCTGTTAGCATCGAGCTAGCGGTCTTTTCTCATTCATTTGAATGTATAATGCTGTGTTAATGAACAGAACTCAGACATGTTTTGTTTGTATGTTACAGTTTTACACTGAAGTCTGCAGTAAAAGCTTTGGACAGAAGTTTTGGGTGTTTGGCTTTTCTTGGTAAACCTGTTATCTATCTGCAGAGCTACAGCTGTACACACACAGAATACACACAAAAAACACCGCTACGCTGGTGGAAAGACAGCGGAGCGGGGCAAAGCTCAGCATCGGGGTCCTGACGTTCAGTGACGCTAGCGAGAACCCTGCGTCTGTTTCACATTCTGATGGTAGGCGTGGCGTTGTAGTTTTCAGGAGCCGCTGGAATGCTCTGGTTTTTGAGCTGTTTTCATCTAGTTTTGTCTTGTCCATACAGGGTTCATACAGGTGCTTGAAATCCTTGAAAATGCTTGAATTTCAATGTTGTGTTTTCAAGGTCTGAAAAATGCAATTCTAACTCTGTGATATGATTGACTGATTTATTTATTTTTAATATTTACTCAAGCCAAAGCTACTTATAGGGAGGTGAGGTATTTTGAAAAATAAAAGTTTGCGTCAAAAAAGACAAGTGGCAGGTGTTCTCAGGTCGACTCCAGGGACATTTTTATCTGAATCTTTGTCTCGGTGCTAGTGTGTCTGAAAAACAATCCCTTTTTTGTGGATAAAACTTGGTGTTCCACTTCAGTTTCTAAAGTTTTTGTAATTATTAAACAAAATTACCCCAAACCCCTGAAAGGGAGGGAACGGGTATTGTTTTTGGTTTGGTTTGGTTTGTTTGTTTACACTTTAGCAGCCCAACCATTGGTTGAATTCAGACCAGATTGGGTTTATAGATCGCCAGTGGCCTAGAACAGATGTCATTACATTTTGGGAAAAGTAGGTCGAAGTTCAAAATTTTTAATAATTTTTTAGATATTTTTTTCCCCCTCCCATTTACTTATAATGGGCAGAATTTCAAATGTCTATAAAAACATACATTTTGTTTTAATTTACTTCAAACTTAGCACAAATGTAGAGGTTATTGATATGATGTCATCAGCTGGATTGATGCCAAAATAAGCTACAATACGTGCGAGGGGCGGGGTTTGTTGTGTCTGAAACCACTTGTTTTAGATACTTATAGCAAAATATAATCTACATCATTGTGACAAAAATAATAATTAGGAGTATATGTATTCCTGTAGATAAGGATTTTACCCCAGTGATAATGTGCTGTGTTGGAAAAATGAGAAAATGACCCTTAAAAGTGTTTGAATTTTACCCTGAAATTGTTTTGGAACCCTGTCCTTAGACTCAGTGTTGCTGCGTCTTTTACGCCTGTTTTGTCGTCTTTTATGTACTTCTACTTACCACCGACGCCTCTCCTGTATTTCATGAAAATTCGATGTGGAGGATTTTACAAACTCTCCTTTACAGTTTTAAGGGCTTTTCTCATCAAGGACATGTTTTTCATACCTTTAATTTGGAATTCAATATTTTTCAAAAATGAGTACTTTAACACACAACGCAAATATTTCACGGTAAAAAAAGCAGCATTCAATTTTTTTCAGAACGAGGTCATTTTTGCTTTTTCAGCACAAATAAAGGCATCAACCAGCAACTGGTGTCATGGGGCAGCAACAATGACAGCAGACCTGATGATCTGTAGTTCAGTATGAAAGACAGAAATGATAGAGATAATGAAATAAAAGATGTGTGGACACACCAGTAGAGTTAGAGAGGCCTTTATGGACATGGCATGAGTGAAACACAGTTTGTGTTGGGTTCTTTTGATCAGATGAGACTCCAGATAATGTTGAATCCATTATAAATCTGTTAGAATATTTTGTATTATACTGAATATATAATGTTATCACTACTGCTGTGGTGCTTTTGTTTTTTTCCCATCATGCCTCTGGTGTGTAATGCTAAGTTTAGGAAAAGCAGGAAGACGCAATAACAACAACACTATTAGTTATGAAAATTCAACTGTTTTAGATACACTTAGTCATATGTAGCTTTGTTGATACATCCATCAAACGTACAAATTTGTTTGCAATATTTTGAGGTTTTTGCAAATTTTTTACAAAGGAAGGAAGGACGGATAGATGGATGGATGGATGACCAGATGAACATTATATGGATGGATGGAAGTCCGCTCACAGTCCCTCCTTATCTACATTTGTCAGCTGGTGTGATGAAAATCATCTGGACTTGAATGTCTCAGATACTAAAGACATGATCATCCATTTCAGACACAACAACAATGACCACAAAGTGAGTGTGGTCCACGGTGCAGAGGTTCAGAGTGGATTCATCCACACATGTGGGCACTGTTCTGGACTGTAGGCTCAGGTTTGATGCCAACACTGAATGTGTGGTTCAGAGGAGCCGACAGAATCCACCTGATGAGGAGAATGAACTGTTCTAATGTCAGGGAGAACATCTGAAGAAACTTTGTGTTCATTTATTGAAAGCCTTTGAACTTTTTCTTTTATCTGTTGGTTCAGTGTTTTAACTGTGAAAGACAACAACAGTCTGCATGCTGTTGTACAAATATGTCCCAGATCACTGGAGTCAGACTCAGACTGGTCTGCCCTCTGGGAGCTTCAGGTGGAGAACCGCCCAGTCCACCGTCAGGACCCTCAGCATGGGTTCCATCTGAAGTTTACCTTAATGCCTTCAGGCCTTCAGGCGTTCCCTCGTTCCTCAGAGGAGAACCAACACATATTCAGAATCTTTTATTCCTTCAGCTATCACACTTTTAAACTCTGACAGAAGCCATTTTAGTCATAGATTTTTTTTTTTTTTTTAATATTGGCAGAACCAATAGGGTCTTTTAGTCTGCATTGGTATTTATTGATTATTTAGTGTTGATTATTTAAGCAAGCCCCCTTAGGGAAGCCCACCCCCGATCACCACCAAAATGTAATCATTTCTTCCTTGTGCCAGCATCAACATTTCCTGAAAATTTCATGAAAATCCATCCAGAACTTTTTGAGTTATCTTACAAACAAACAAACACACGTGGGAGGCAGATCGGTCCTGGTGGAGCTCTGCGCTCTCCAAGTGCTTTTCTTCATGTACATTTTGTCCTATGAATAATTGAGGTAAAACTTGTATTTTACACCAATTATTTACATGTATTGATAAAAAGTATTGAACAAACCTGAATGGAAATGCACCGGTACATCAGCAGTCAGTAAATAAAAGCTGACAGTGGAGACAAACGTCCCATTAAACTGGAGAATCCTCAACACAAGGACATCATCTACTGGTACTGTGTGTGTGTGTGTGTGTGAGTCTGTGTGTGTGTCTGTGTGAGTCTGTGTGTGTGTGTGTGTGTGTGTGTGTGAGTCTGTGTGTGTGTGTGTGTGTGTGTCTGTGTGTGTGTCTGTGTGAGTCTGTGTGTGTGTGTGTGTGTGTGTGTGTCTGTGTGTGTGTCTGTGTGAGTCTGTGTGTGTGTGTGTGTGTGTGTGTGTGAGTCTGTGTGTGTGTGTGTGTGTGTGTCTGTGTGTGTGTCTGTGTGAGTCTGTGTGTGTGTGTGTGTGTGTGTGTGTGAGTCTGTGTGTGTGTGTGTGTGTGTGTCTGTGTGTGTGTCTGTGTGAGTCTGTGTGTATGTGTGTGTGTGTGTGTGTGTGTGTGTGTCTGTGTGTGTAGGTGTGTGTGTGTGTGTCTGTGTGTGTAGGTGTGTGTGTGTGTGTGTGTGTGTCTGTGTGTGTAGGTGTGTGTGTGTGTGTGTCTGTGTGTGTAGGTGTGTGTGTGTGTGTGTGTGTGTCTGTGTGTGTAGGTGTGTGTGTGTCTGTGTGTGTGTGTGTGTGTGTCTGTGTGTGTGTGTGTGTGTGTGTGTGTGTGTGTGTGTGTCTGTGTGAGTCTGTGTGTGTCTGTGTGAGTCTGTGTGTGTCTGTGTGAGTCTGTGTGTGTGTGTGTGTGTGTGTGTGTGTGTGTCTGTGTGTGTGTGTGTGTGAGTCTGTGTGTGTCTGTGTGAGTCTGTGTGTGTGTGTGTCTGTGTGAGTCTGTGTGTGTCTGTGTGAGTCTGTGTGTGTCTGTGTGTGTGAGTCTGTGTGTCTGTGTGTGTGAGTCTGTGTGAGTCTGTGTGTGTCTGTGTGAGTCTGTGTGTGTGTGTGTGTGTCTGTGTGTGTCTGTGTGAGTCAGTGTGTGTCTGTGAGTCTGTGTGAGTCTGTGTGTGTCTGTGTGAGTCAGTGTGTATTAGTGTGTGTCTGTGTGTGTCTGTGTGAGTCTGTGTGTGTGTGTGTCTGTGTGAGTCTGTGTGTGTCTGTGTGAGTCTGTGTGTGTCTGTGTGAGTCTGTGTGTCTGTGTGTGTGAGTCTGTGTGAGTCTGTGTGTGTCTGTGTGAGTCTGTGTGTGTGTGTGTGTGTCTGTGTGTGTCTGTGTGAGTCAGTGTGTGTCTGTGAGTCTGTGTGTGTCTGTGTGAGTCTGTGTGTGTCTGTGTGAGTCAGTGTGTATTAGTGTGTGTCTGTGTGTGTCTGTGTGAGTCAGTGTGTATTAGTGTGTGTCTGCGTGTGTCTGTGTGAGTCTGTGTGTCTGTGTGAGTCTGCGTGTGTCTGTGAGTCTGTGTGTGTCTGTGTGAGTCTGTGTGTGTCTGTGTGAGTCAGTGTGTATTAGTGTGTGTCTGTGTGTGTCTGTGTGAGTCAGTGTGTATTAGTGTGTGTCTGCGTGTGTCTGTGTGAGTCTGTGTGTGTCTGTGTGAGTCAGTGTGTATTAGTGTGTGTCTGTGTGTGTCATTGTGAGTCTGTGTGTGTCTGTGTGAGTCAGTGTGTATTAGTGTGTGTCTGTGTGTGTCTGTGTGAGTCTGTGTGTGTCTGTGTGAGTCAGTGTGTATTAGTGTGTGTCTGTGTGTGTCTGTGTGAGTCAGTGTGTATTAGTGTGTGTCTGCGTGTGTCTGTGTGAGTCTGTGTGTCTGTGTGTGTCATTGTGAGTCTGTGTGTGTCTGTGTGAGTCAGTGTGTATTAGTGTGTGTCTGTGTGTGTCTGTGTGAGTCTGTGTGTGATCACGACCAAAAGGCAGCAGAGAACCATTAGAGAGGAAAGTTAACGAGCTCCATAAAGACGGAGGAGGAAGTTATTGACTGCCATTTGTCGGCTCACATGTGTGTTGTGTTGTTGTGTTGTTGTGTTGCGTTGGAGGCTCAGTAAACAAAGCTAGAGGTCGTACCCGTGACAGCGGCGTCCAGCTGCTCGTGTTTGTGCAGCTGTTTTGATTGACAGGCCGAGCGGTCCGACACTAATGGGAGCGTTTAATGAGAGGTCATGTGACTAAACGCCTCAAACCGGGATGTCAACGATCACACTGTGCACAAAAAAACACAAAAAATACCCAAAATACATTTAAAAACACAGATTCCCCTTGAACTCTGCTCATTTTCACCTCGTTCGTCGCATTAAAAAAAGCCGATCGGACCTTTTAATTAAACATTAGTGACAGTTTTAATGAAAGCCAACATTAACGGGAAACCCTCGAGCCATAAATTACGTTTAATTAGATGATAATTATAGGTGTTTTCTAGTTTATAATGATTTAGAAGCACTTTAACAGGTTTTCATAAGTGTGCCAGTTTCCAATAAGTCCTCATTAAGTTCAACTGGAAATTAATCACAGCCACGGAGCGACGCAGATGTTTGAGTCGAGTCGGTTACCGGGACATTTTCATCAGTTTCTCATCTAAGAAACTTGAAGGCTACGTTCAGACAGCAGGTTTTAGTGCACAATTCAGATTTTTTGGGTGAAATCAGATTTTTTTTGACAACACATTAACCAACAGAAACCCAAACAGCCACCAACGACACAAACATCTACTGATCTGAACTGTTTAATTCCTGTTGATCCATTAATCCTATCAATACATGTCAATAATTGGTGTAAAATACAGTTCTTCATCTTTTCATGGTCATCAGATATGACCATATTTGGACGTTCAGAGGCTCTGTAGTTACCATGGAAACACCGTCATCTTCTACAACATTGATTCTCCAGTCAGACCCATGCAGTTGGATCAGTGACAGTGGATGGACACACTGGGTTTATGTTCAGTTAATGACAGACTGGACTGAAAACGTCCATTTTTCTTCTAGCTGCGTTTGAGGTAAAGTCATTTTCTGAATAAATCTCCTTTAGATTAACAGTTTAGTGGTGTTTGCAGAGTCTGTCAGTGTAAAAATCACACATTCCTTCATATAAACAGTAGATTTTTTTTGCATTTTTTTGTTTATTTTAGGGGGGGAATTATCTTGTTTTGTATAGAAGCTAAAGTTCCAGATGTAAATTTAATAGCATTGTTGTTCATTTAACTGTCAAATGCCTGCTTTTTTTAAGTCAGGTTTTTCCTTTTTTTTTTCCCCAAGTACTTTGCTCATTTCATTCTCACTTGACACATTTTTGTACATTTTATCCTATGAATGATTGAGGTAAAACTGTATTTGACACCAATTATTGACATGTTTTGATAGAATTAATGGATCAGCAGGTATTAAACAGTTTACATCAGTAGATGCTTTAATTTTTGAGGGTTAACAGAATAAATCCAGGGTTCTAGATGTTATGAAATGATGAACTTTCTTCATTTTTCCAGTATTTTTCTCATTTTCTCCTCACTTTACAAATATTTATTCATGTTTATGCCATATTTTAAGGTTTTTTAGTTAAGTTCTTCCTTATGTTTCAAGCATTTTGCTCACTTCATTCTCACTTTACACATTTTTGTACATTTCATGCTATGAATAATTGAGGTAAAACTGTATTTTACACCAAGTATTGACATGTTTTGATAGAATTAATGGATCAGCAGGTATTAAACAGTTCAGATCAGTGGATGGTTTTGGTCACCGGCGCCTGTTTGGGTCTTTACGGGTTAGAAACAGATGCAGATAAATGCATCTTTCCTTAAATCTCCTTCATTTTCGGAACGACCTGCCCCGTTACAGATCAGCCATCAATCAAAATAATGAATGACGACCTCTGACAGCGACACATCAGTTAATTTACACGAGGAAATTATCAAAAACTATGGACGGTTTTATCTGACATTGAGCTGGTAAAGGAACTATCAACTAAAATGGTAAAAATCTACGTTTTTCTTCATTTATCTGGTTAGTTTAATAAGATAAACTAATGACAAAATAAAAGTTAGAGTCAAACCCCTACATCTGTTGCTTTCTCAGTAGGTTTTACATATTTTTTCCAAACGTATCCTAGATCTTGTTACCCTTTTACCCCCTATGGATCCTCAGGTGGCGTTTGTTTTTTCCTCCTCCAGTCCTGTTGTGGCTCATCCATTGTTGTCTTATTCCTTCCTGTGTATATGTACGTCCACATATGTGCGAGGGGGTGGGGGGGTCCTACCCCAGGGGACGCCTTTAATAGTCGGACCAGGGAGCCCACACACTTCCTGGAAAGCATCAGAGCGCAGGAAGCGCTGAGGTCACTTCCTGTGTAATGGTTAAAAAGAATCCCATGATGGCGATAGAACTGAGATTAGAAGAAAAGCAGAGGTGGATTCCAGGAAGTAGACACGTCCTCTTTTTAAAAGTTAAGAAGAAAGACAAAGAATCGGACAAATGAGTCACTTTTTTTGAGTTGTGTTTGTGGGAACGATGACCGGTGATTACATTGAAAGCCAAAGAAACTGCAGTTGAAATGAGAATAACAGTCGGACCAGGATGTAAATACCTCAGTTCAGTCATTTCAGGGGTCTGGTCTAAACGCTGGATAAGACAAAGCAGTGACGAGGACAAAGGAGTGAACTCTTACAACAAAAATGAGATAAAAATGAACAGGAAAATAAAGTTTGTGATAATTACACAAACTTAATCTCATGTAGTAGTAAAAACATGATGTTAGTGTATTATTATTATTATTATATTTAGACTCTTTTAATTTACTTTAACGTGTCCTTGTCATGTTCATTTTCACGTTTTAGCCACGCCCACTTTGGAAACAGGAAGTGAACTGCTTGTAATTCTTATTATTAATGTAAATGTGACATCAAACATCCTGAATCATGTATAATTCCTATTTTTTCTGTGTTAATATCTCATATTAAATCCAATATTAATGCCTTATAATATTGTCAAACTGATCTTTTTGTCAGTGAATGAAAACGTAAACCAGACATCGTTTCCTCCATTTAAAACTCTACTCATACGTCTAATATTTGAACTCTGTGTTTATTACAACCTGTATAATTGTGTTCATGCTGCTTCATGACTGTAACGTTGATTAAATACAGGTTTTGTGTCTGCACTCCAGATTTATGTCCCCTTTAAAACGGCATTTTCTCACTTTTAAGACTAAAAATAGACCCTTAAAAGGCGTAAACTTCACTCAGCAGCTTTAAAGGCTTTGCTCATGTCAGGAAACTTCTACTGTTACTCAAAACGGTTTGTTTAAAGGATAATAAAGTACGATTTCTAGCTCCTCAGGGTGAATTCTGCAAGATAAACATCATAATTGACAGAGTAATTAACTCCCTTCCATCAACAATACGAGATCAATCAGATCAATCGAAGCTGGAATCTCTGATCAGAAATGTTCCAGGTAGTGTATTTGGTGTAAAATGACCCGTGGAAAATAGAATAGAATAGAATAGAATAGAATAGAATAGCCTTTATTGTCATTGTGTGTACGAGGAAATTAGGAGTACTATCCAAGTCAGTGCAACAATAATAATAACAACACATAACATAATAACGATATTTCAGAAAATGACAATTGAGCAAATACAAAAATAGAAAAACTAAAAATAACATAAGAAAATAGAATTTAAAGTTTTTTTAAAAGTAAAATAAGAATAGAGTTAAAGTAGAATAAAAATGAAAAATAGGCATACAATATGAATAAACACAATATTAACAATATGATTATCTATGTAACAGTATGTATATTAACAGTATTAACTGTACATCTATATATCAGTGTGTACAGAGTGGGTGAAAAGGAACTAGGCATAAAAATTGGTAATAAAATCCATATTCCTATTACAAATATGTTGGAACAAATGATAATATTCTTTATTAGACTGGAAAATGAATGTAAATGTTCATATTTCAACACACGCACCGGTGGCGTCAACCAGTTTCCTCAAATGGTGAAGGATGGAATGAACGTGGTTATATAATTAATGAAATAAGAAATAAGATGATAAGAAATCCCAATTAATGTTGTCTGTTTTAAAAAATGTTTTCGTCATGACTTCAGTGATTCTAAAAATTCTGTATTTATGTATCTTTATTCAGGCAGGACAGTGCACATTAATGAACACATTCATACATTCCATTTCAGTGTAAACATGTAAATAGGCTAAAGTTAGCGTCAGTGCTAATTTTCATCTGCAGTCCCCACTCAATAAAGAACTGTAGTCAGTGCAATACAAAGTAATACAGTGGAATAAGTGCAAGACAGTGTAATAGATTACACTACAATACAGTAGAAAACGATGACATTTGTAATCCATTTCTAGTTCCTTTTCACCCACCCTGTACGTCTATGAACTGTACGTAAAAAGACTGCATTTATGTTCGGATAAATATTTGATAACTATTGTTAGTGCAGAACAGATGATTATTGCACCACTTACTGAACATAATTCACACACTGGTTCATCATGTGGTGGAAACAGGAGTTAAAGAGGCTGAGGAGCCTCTGCTGCCGCTGGCCGTCCGGCGTCTGTGAGAACGAAGACAAACGTCTGCCAATGAAAACAAAGCTCTGACCTTTGGGAGTGTGAGACGGAGGAGTGGTTTCTGACAGTCTGCTTCAGACCAGCAGCTGAGAACCCACCCACCCACACTCTGTGGACTCTGAGCTCCACCGTGGACCACGGTGGACCACGGTGGACCGCCGTAGACCACATCAGAGCCTGTTGGACGATCCGCCGTCCTGCAGGTTTTTGGGTTTAATGACTCTCTCCCATGTGGACACACACAGTTTGGCTTTGAGCTGCTGCTCACTTCTACTGCCACATCCTGCCTGAACATCAGCACTGTGTGTGTGTGTGTGTGTGTGTGTGTGTGTGTGTGTGTGTGTGTGTGTGTGTGAGTGAGTCTGTGTGTGTGTGAGTCTGTGTGTGTGTGTGTGAGTCTGTGTGAGTGTGTGTGTCTGTGTGTGTGTGTGTGTCTGTGTGTGTGTGAGTGAGTCTGTGTGTGTGTGTGTGTCTGTGTGTGTGTGAGTGAGTCTGTGTGTGTGTGTGTGTCTGTGTGTGTGTGAGTGAGTCTGTGTGAGTGTCAGCGCTGCCTCAGTAAAATGTGTGTATTTGTGTGTATTTTGTGCGTGCGGGTCATTTATCTAAGTCAGTCCTCGCTCGGCCGACTGCCGCTGCTGAATCCTAATTCAGCCTCTCTCTCTCCTCCGTCAAAGAGCTGCTGTTCATTCACAGTAAAGAGGAGGACGAGGACCAGCAGGGCTTTCCTGTCCTTTCCTTTCCCCCTAACCTGTCCTTCATTTCCTTTCCTCTTTCCTTTTCTTCCCCTCTTTCTTTTTTCATTTCTCTTTTCTTTCCCCCTGTTCCAGTTTCTTCTCCTTTCCTTACTCTGTTTCATTTCCTCCTTTCTTTTCCTTTCCTTCTTTGTATCCTTTCCTCATTCACATTTCTCATCATTTACAAATCTTTCCTTTTCCTCATTTTGGTTCCTTTCCTTTATCCTTTCTTTTCCTTTAATTTCCTCCCTTCCTTTTTCTTTTTTTAAGTTCCCTTTCCTTCTTTGCTTCCTCATTGTTTCCTTCCTAGTCTTTTCCTGTGTCCTTTCATTTCCTCACTTTCCTTTCCTTTTCTCATTTTCATTCATACTTTCTGTCATTTCCATTTTGTCTCTGTCTTTTCATCCTATCTTTCCCTTCTTCCACTTTTCCTTTCCTTTCCTTTCCTTTCCTTTCCTTTCCTTTCCTTTCCTTTCCTTTCCTTTCCTTTCCTTTCCTTTCCTTTCCTTTCCTTTCCTTTCCTATATTTCTATTTCTATATCTCTCCAGGGTTGGACTCAGATTCAGTAAAACCATTCTCTCCAACTTAATACTGCATGACGCTCACATACAGTACAACAACACACACATATATGACACACACCCACCCACCCACCCACACACCCACACACACACACACACACACACACACACACTCGTCGTCAGTGTTAAAGGATGGGCTGTATATGGCCGCTGTGCCTCTCATCCTCCCTTTGTCTGCATCTGACAAACAACAGCCTCAGTCTTCCTCCACATCTGTCTTGTATTATTTATTCCAGTCGTGTCATCATTCATAAGTGATAAACTCCTCGCCGAGTCAAACAGGAAGTTATGAGACTGATGAGATGAGGAATGCGGAGGCGTCCTCGTGTCATTGTTTCCATTAAGCTCTCGCCACCTCCCATTCGACCCCCATCCTCACCCCCCGTCTGTGGGAAAGACCCCTCTGAACCTGGACAGCCAATGCCGTCCGTCCTTCTAGACCATATAACAAGCCTTTTCTGATCCATAATTAATGCTCCTCACCCTGTTTGTTTCAACCTGAGGAACAGACGATCGGAATCAGGAATCCAGTCGACACTACATCATTATTTCCCACATTCTTCGGCGCTCGCCAAAGACAACATGAAGGAAAAAAAACAGAGGCCGTCCTCTATTAGTCAAACTCCTTCTCGTCAGCCTAATGAGATTCTGGTTTGAGATTCTTCTCACATTAAATCAGTGAGTCACACACATGAAAACACTCTGTACAGAGTTAAAACACTCATGGACGGAGTTAAACACAGGCACGCCGCATTAAACAACAGCTGCTTAGTTGGCTGTTAGCGTTAGATTGGCTTTGGTTTGGAGGAAAATAGAGCGTCAGATAGAACCTGACCGATATGGGGTTTTTGGGCCGATACCAATACTGGGACAAAAAAAAAAAAAGCCAATATCCGATATATCGGCCAATATATGAAATATGAACATTGATCTACACAGGGTATAACAGTCTTATATTAGATCATGGTGCACATGTGGAGTAACAGCTGCATCTTTGTTTATCTCACAAAGATAAGAGTCCCAACTTGAAACCGCTGTACAGTCGTCTGATATCAGATTAGTGTGTGACCTGAGGGAACCACGGGCTGGAGATGTGCCGGTTTGGATACTGGGGAGAGCGGACTTCTGAAAAAGACATGGGTCTGTGTTTTATAGAGACATAAACATTGTTTGGTAAATCATACCTTTAAATATAAGCGACACTTAATATACAGTATCAGTACCAGTATTAATACCAGTTTTAATACCCAGGTACACCTGCAGAAGGAAATTATGTGGTACACAGGAAGTGCATGGACGGGGGGGGGGGGGGGAGGGGGGGCAGATAGTGGTCCATAATTGTTTGTGTGGGGTACTGGATGATACTGACGAAGAAGCACGGCTTCATTATCTATCTATCTATCTATCTGTCTGTCTGTCTGTCTGTCTGTCTGTCTTCTATTTTTATCACTTCTTTTTTCTTTTTTTTTTTTGTCTAAAAGTTGTTTCGTAATGGTTCTCATCACTGGAAATAAATTCACTCCCTTCAGAACTTCACAGATCTTTATTCTAAACACTAATGGTAATTTTATGTCATTTATTAATATTTTAAAGTACAAATACTGCATAGTGACCCTTTAAACAACCAATTTTAAACTAGAAAAAATATATTTGAAAAATACCAAAAAGTAGCTCCTTTCTCAGTGTCAGTAAATAGAAATTGTTACTAACAACAGTAAATCTTCTTGTTTTTTTGTTTTTTTCTTCCATTTCTGCAATTACATCATAAATCCCCCAAATCTGGACTTTGACCGTGCAGCCTTTTGGGATATAATTGCACAGATATTGTGACTAATTGTGCAGACTTAGTGATATATTCGTAGGTTTTAGGAAAATAGAAATTCCCAAAGACCCAAAGAGACTAATTTTAATCCCTGAATTAATTTTCACCTCAAGCCTCTCAACAAACTTGATAACAAATAAAAGTATGTTTTGATTATTATACATATTAATGATTCTCTTAAATCTAAAATGCACTTATTTTGCCTAATTTAACCATTTAAAACAGCAGTGCATGATAGTTTTTTGAGAACATTGAGCAAAGTTTCAGAAAACCATCTGAGAGGAAACTAGACCTTCACCTCCGTCTCTGGACTCTGTTTTCGGATGCAGACTTTGGCTTATTACAGGTGTTTTCAGTTAGGTTAGTGGGTTAAATATGTGTTTGTACCAAATTTCCTACATTTGAAACCTAGAAAAGTGGCTTGGATTCCACTGTGAGGTTCATCTGTCTTTATATTTCAATCTTTTTTCTTGATGCGACATGATAAAGCTGCAGAAAAAAGGTCAAATTCTGATGTTTTTTCCTTCTAATTTCGTTTTCTGCAGCTTTAATGTACATCTGTTTTTCAGTCAGGCATGCATATAACAAAGAAAATATGACAATTTATGAAGAAACCATGACATGCACTGGACGGTTCAGGTTGTGTGAATGTCTCATGCCTTGTGGTCGGCGAAACCGTGGATGTTATTGATGGTTTCTGATAGAAGTGAATCGAATGTACGTGTGTTGAACCACTAGTGTTAAATGCACAGTATTTAGGTATTTCTGTGTTTACTTGCTTGCTGGTTCCCGGCAGAGGCTCCAGGTTTCTGTTGCACTCTCTGTCATTATTACATCGTCTCTGGATTGCCGCCGCTCGGTTAACCACGGCGTTCCCATGGCTCCGCCCACTCCCATTCCCACTCCCTCCACAAACCACTGCTCCCAGTATATACCACAGGCCAGATCTGCCAACAAAACCAGTGGCCACATTCCTCAGCAGGAGGAAGAAGTTTGTTTTTGTGTTTGGCTTGTTTTAGCAAATAGAGCCGAGGAGGGGCGAGAGACATAGACGCAAACAGAGAGAGAGAGAGAGAGAGCGAGCTTGGGCTAATACAGTCTGATGTATTAATCACAGAAGTAATTGAGAGGCTGAACAAGGACCGGGCGATCGAGCCGTCCTCCATCACTGTCTCATTCTCCCTCTCTGTAAACACTGCTACTGTACTGACTGAATATTAATGCACTGATACACTGTGTGTGTGTGTGTGTGTGTGTGTGTGTGTGTGCGCGTAAAGTGACTTATGGTGCAAGTGTCCTTACAAGAGTCCGTGTTGTTGTTCTTGTTTTTGGCATCGGTGCCAGTTTGTCGTTGTCTTTTCAGTGTGTGTTTACGCCTTCTCTCACTTCGACCTTAGGATGGTTAAAGGAGCACTTCAGCTGTTTGGGAACTCCTCCTAATGATCGAATGTGGACGTTATTCTAAGACGTTTCCTATCTTTTATATCAGGGGTGTCAAACTTATTTAAGTTCAGGTTCCACATTCAGTCCAATAGGATCTCAACTGGGCCGGACCAGTAGAATAATAACTGTGAAAAAGTCAAATTATGTTATGAAAATGTTTATGTCTACAAAGTATCCTTTTAAAAATGTGAATACCTGAAATGTATTAGGAAAAATAAGTGCAATTTTAACAATATTCTCCCTCAGTTTATAATTTACACAGTTGTGAAAAAAACAAAACAAAACAACGCCATCGCACATTGGAAAGTAATAGCAGAAACAAGTGGCAAAGTAGTAGTGACAACAACAATAAGTAGCTTAGTATGTTATTATGTTTTAATATAATGTTATAGTGTGCACAGTATGTAAAAAAAAAAAAAAAAAAAAAATATATATATATATATATATATGTATGTATGTATGTATGTATATGTATATATATATATATATATATATATATATAGTTTAATAATCACAGAATAAAAGTACAAGTAGACAAGTGGTAAAGTAATAAATAAATAATAATAATAATAAATAGGTAGCTCACTATATGGAACGGTGCACTCGTTTGTACTGAAGCGTTGCAGTTCAGGGCCTTCGATACAACAGAGGTGTACCTGATGAATACATGTAGACTATGTGAAGAATGCAAACACTCTGGAAGCAGGGTGGACACAAGCACAACCCATGTGCAGGGTTTCCTCTGTGGACATTCAGCAGCAGCACCACTGCAAACCGCCCCCCCCACACACACACACACACACACACACACACTTTATTCTGAGGCTGGGGTGGGGGGGGTGGGGGTGGGGGTAAATATGACAACAGAGGGTATAACAGAAGCCAGGTTGGATATTTGAAGCATGTTAAGTTTCAGTTTTGGTTTTCAGTGGTTACAGAGCACCCCCCCTTCACTGGTCTCCTTCACTGCACTGAAAACACAGAACATGTATCAAACCAAATATATATGGTTATAATAAAGTGATAATAGTAGTCATAACAATGATATACAAGCAATAGAAGTATGAAAGTAGTAATAATAATAATAATAATGAGCAGTGGTGACAGAAGTAGGTTAAAACAGCAGGACAGCTCAGATGTGTTAAACGTTTGTTTGCTTCGTCGTCGTACTGAACCTTGTGTACAGTGTCATTGTGTGTGTTTTCGCTCAGTTGTGCAGGTGTTCGTGTGTGTGTGTGTTACCTCAGGTGCTGTTGGTAGAACAGATCACATGTCCTAATGAGCTCCGTTTGGGGACGCTGTCCTCTGTGGATCACACCATACAGTTCTTATGAGTATGTTAGTAGAATGAGGTAGCACTGGGGGGGGGGGGGCTCTCACGCTCATGATGCTTATATATAGATTGAAGGGAGGTTTTTTTTTTTTTTTTCTTCCCGTCACCTTCATGGGGGTCTGAACAAGACACACAAGCCTAGTTTTGAAGTCCAGTGGGAGGCTGTGACCTGGACTGGACCGGGTTGTGCAGGACCGTCAGATGGACCAGATCCAAACACACCCGTCTGGACACAGTGGACGTACGACACTGACCACAGACGCTTTGTTTGACCTGGTACATGTGTTTTATTAGACTTCTGTGTGTCATGTATGTGTGGGGAAGCTGCTCCTGAACCTTTTCTGTTCTTCTGACCTCGCTCCCACTGATGGATGATGAGTTGATTTGGTTTAATTTTCAGCGTTCAAACACCAAACCACCGAGAAAAGCTGACAGATACCAGAACAGAGAATGTCAGAATATGTGGGCGTCAGTGAACATTTGACCTAAAGCCGCTCTGACCACTTCTGTTACACTCATCATATATGGGGCGGCCATGGCTCAGGTGGTAGAGCGGGTCGTCCAGTGACCCAAGGGTTGGCGGTTTGAATCCCGCTCTGTCCTAGTCAGTCCGTTGTGTCCTTGGGCAAGACACTTCCCCCCTCCCTGCCTCCAGTGTCACCCACACTGGTGTGTGAATGTGTGTGAATGTTGGGTGGTGGGAGGGGCCGTAGGCGCAACGTACAGACATATTTACAAGGAACAACACACACACACACACACACACACACACACACTGACACACACAGATGCACAATGACACACATCTACACACAGACGCACACTGATACACATCTACACACACTGACATACACACTGATACACACACACACACACACACACACAGGCACTGACACACACACACACACACACACAAACCACACAGATAATTGGATAATAAGTTCGTCTGCTTCTTTCTCAACAGTTTTAATTTCTTTTCCTGTTTGTCGTGGGCTGTTTCTATGACACGCCTCATTATTGGGTCACATGACCCACGGTGCAGAAGCGTCCATATCTGGGACAGCTGGAGTTCCTCTGATGTGGACTCCTCAGCTCCACGCTTTGGTGGTTTATTCTTTTGGATCCGTTGTGTATTTCAGGCTCTGGACTCGAGTATGAATGATGTCCAAACATCCTGAGTTCAACGCCCTGTCACTGTGTCATAACTCCTACATTTTGCAATCATAAACAACTGAACGGCAACGTCGTAAATCAGAATAAATCAGATTAATGGTGACATATTGTGGAAATTAGTGCCGAGTGTGGGGACTTCAGCTGAGTTTCATTTGTGATTGTCATTAGATGTCATTAAAAGGAGCTTTTCCAGGTCAACTTTTCACTTTAAAACCCTGAGTTTGGCTGAATTTATAAGATATTGAACCTTATTATGATCAATCACTGACCTTTTTGGATGAAGTGTCTGAGTTTGTCTGTGTTTGGGAAACAAATGTGATACAAAACAGAGTTTTACAGCCTGAAATGATCACATTCGAGTGTATTTATGAGATAAATGTGAAGTTTTTCTTGGATGAAGTTTGTATTGGAGGGTGAATATGACTGAAAAGGCAGATTTTCCTTTGGCAGGAAGTGAGTATTAATAATATTTGTGACAGAATGACTGTATTTATAAGATAATGAAGTCGACTGAGGCTGAGAGATAAACATGATTTAAAAAAAAAAAAAAAGGTGGTTTAATATGATGTGTTGGTTGTATTTATGAGATAAATTTGATTTAAAAAAGGTCAGTTTTTGATATGGAGTCTCAGATTTTGGTTGTTAATAAATATGACAAAAAAAGCCATTCCTTGATAAGACATCACTGAGTTTCCAAGATAAATAGGAAAAAAAAGCTCTAAAAACTTCACATTAAGTGTCTGGATTTGACTTTACAAGATAAATATGACCCAAAAAATGCCAGGTTTTCTTGTTTTTGAGGAAGCGCCTGATTTCAGCAGTTTTTGTCAGAAAAAGCACTTTGACAAGCATTTTTTTTTTTTTTTTTTGACAATGTGTGACTGAATTTGGTTTTATTTGTGAGATAATGGTTGTAATTATGAGGCAAATATGGTAAAAGCTGAAGTTTTGATTGCTGTTTTTTTTTTAATCTGAAGTCTGTCAGCTTGGTTTTATTTATTAGATGACTGCTGAATTTATGATGTAAATATAATAAAAAGTGGAAATTTTGTTGTGAACTCAGGGTTTGATTGGATTAGTGAGATACATGTGATAAAACACAGATGTTTTTATATAATATTCCCAGGTTTTTGTCGATAACTATGACAATCAGCTGGTGTTTTGACATTAGGTCTGAGTTTGATTGTATTTATGATATAAATATGTCAAATCAGTGTAAATTTTGTCATAAAGTCACTGGACTTGATTGTATTTCACCTTCCTTAAATAATTGCCTTTTGTATTTTCTTTTTTGTAAGATTTTTCAGGAAACAAAAAAACTTTGAAATTTAGTATTTCAGGGTTTAAGCAAAAAAAGTCATTTGTTAAAACTTTGTTTAAACTGTGTTTAGGAGATAAATATGGTATATATCAGTGCACATTTTGCTGTAAATTTAATGAATTTGGTTGTATTTCACCACCTTCTTAAAATAATTGCCTGAGTAGTTTTTTTTTTTTTTTTTTTTAAAGATTTTTCAGGAAACACCAAAAAACTTTGAAATTGCATATTTGATTTGATTTTGGCAGAAAAGTAATTTTGTAAAAGTTTTTTTTCTAACTGTTTCTGAGATAAATATGATAATCAGCTGGTGTTTTGACATTAGGTCTGATCTACTTATGACATAAATATTAGAAATCAGTGCAAATTTGCCTGTAAAGTCACTGGACTTGGTTGTATTTCATCACCTTCCTAAAATAATAGAATAAGTTTTTTTTTTGGTAAGATTTTTCAGGAAAGAAAAAAAAAACTTTGAAATGGAATATTTCAGGATTTAAGCAAAAAACACAATTTAAAAAACTTTATTTAAACTGTATTTGAGAAACAAATGACAAATCAGTGCAAATTTTGCTCTAAAGTCACTGAATGTGGAAACAAAAAGCCTTTGAAATTGCATATTTGATTTGATGTTGGCAGAATTTTTTTTATTTTTTTTAAAGCTGTTTTTAAAACTATTTCTGACATAAATATGAAAAACAGCTGGTGTTTCAACATTAGATCTAAGTTTGATTCTATTTATGACATAAATATGAGGACTCAGTGTAAATTTTGTGGTAAACTCAGGATTTGGTTGTTTTAGTGAGATAAACATGATAAAAACACATGCTTTTAGATAAATTCCCAGGTTTTTTTAAAGGATAAATATGATAATCAGCTGATATTTTGACATTTGGTCTGAGTTTGATTCTATTTATGACATAAATATGAGACATCAGTGCATGTTTTGTTGAAAAGTCACTGAATTTGGTTGTGTTTGTAAGCCGAGTTTGAGTCCTAGTTCCTAATTTTTTTTTGTTTGTTTTTTTTTTTATCTCATAATTGAATCATGCTTTTAGATGTAAAGCACTTTGGGCTTCGCTATGTTGCTGTAAAGTGCTATAGAAATAAACTTAGATTGATTGAACTGTATTTCTGAGGTAAATCTGGCAGACGGTGGTACCTTTGACGAGGTGTCCGAGTGCGTACAGGTTGTGTTGGTAGTAACTCCTGCCGGTCGTTACTGCGTAGGTGTTTCTAATTGGAGCTGATCGTTTCCAGCTCCGTTCTGCACCACAGGACGCTGTGTTTGTGCGAGTCCTGCTCCACACACAGATAATAACACCACCTGAAGAGACAAACCAGGACCTGTGAAGTCCTCTGACCCCCCCCCCCCCCCCCCCCGGATCGGCCCCGCCCCCCCTCCGAGCCCCCGCCTCTCACCTGGGAGCACTTTAACCCCGGAACACTGATGAACGTCAACACAAGGCGCCCTCCAACCTGCCCAGGATCTGGGCCCGCTGAGCCGCTCGCCGACCTTTGGCCCAACGAGCAGGTGTTTGTGCGATGGACTCACAAAGACACACACACACACACACACACACACACACACACAGCTGCTTCCTGTTTCTCATTGTGTAATCTGTGTGAGTCAGCGTCCAGCGCTCTGAGCAGGAGGTTTCATGTTGGTAGAATCGGATTTACCTGAGTTTAGCTTCAGGTACAAACTGACTCATAAACTGACATCAGCCTTTTAATAAGCACACACTGACCTTTGACCTCAGGATTGAATTCACAAAATACACACAGCAATACACAAAATACACCATCAGGGTATCTGTAGGTTTGATGACGCTGAATTTATGACTTATATATGTACTACAATGGTCAAAGAAATACACTAAAATACACTAAAATGCAAAAAAAATACATTAAAATACACCAAAAATACAGTAAAATGGTCAAAGAAATATACTAAAATACACTAAAATCCCCCCAAAAATACACTAAAATACACCAAAAATACAGTAAAATGGTCAAAGAAATACACTAAAATACACTAAAATCCAAAAAAACCCCACTAAAATACACCAAAAATACAGTAAAATGGAAAAGAAATACACTAAAATACTCCAAAAATACAATAAAATGGAAAAAGAAATGCGCTAAAATGCAAAAAAAAAAACCAAAACAAAACACTAAAATACACCAAAAATACAGTAAAATGGAAAAGAAATACACTAAAATACCCCAAAAATACAGTAAAATGGTAAAAGAAATACACTAAAATACACCAAAAATACAGTAAAATGGTAAAAGAAATACACTAAAATACACTAAAAATACAATAAAATGGAAAAGAAATACACTAAAATACACCAAAAATAAAATATTATGGTAAAAGAAATACAATATAATACACTAAAATGCAAAAAAATACACTAAAATACACCAAAAATACAGTAAAATGGTAAAAGAAATACAATAAAATGCAAAAAAAAATGCACTAAAATACACTAAAAATACAATAAAATGGAAAAGAAATGAACTAAAGTACACTACAATGCAAAAAAATACACTAAAATATACCAAAAATACATAAAATGGTAAAAGAAATGCACTAAAATGCAAAAAAATACACTTAAATACCCCAAAAATGCACTAAGAAGCCCAAAAAACACACTGAAATACACTAAATGTATGTATATAAATGTATATACAGTATATATGAACAGTACGGACAATATTAACAGTCTGTATATATATGAACTCAAGTCTATATAAAAATAGTACATTTAACTTTTTGATAAATATTGCATTATTATGACATAACTGTATATATAATGTGTGTGTGTATATTTCCATTTGTGAGGGTTAGTGTGCGTTCCAGTGCGTTCGGATGTTTGGAAGGTGCTGAATGTGCCGGAGCTCAGGGTGAAAACCTCCCGTCTCTATATTTGCTGACTGTGGCGCTTCCGCTGCGGCTCGTCTGTACGTTTAATTAAAGTGCGGCAGAAACGCTCCGCCTCGTTCGTTAATTTGCGTCGGTCTGAAGGAAAAGGAACATGTTTACTGCTCAGAAACAGGAAGCAGCCGGCAGATAATTTAATAACAATGTTCTTTAAGGCCGGAGACAAAGAAGAAAATGAAAGTCGGAGTGTGTTTTTTTGATCCTGCTGCGAGTTGTAGAAGTTCTTTGGAACGCCGCAGAGGAGGTGTTCCACTGCTTGTTAATTTACTGCAAAATACGAGGAAACCACAGAGTTGTAATTAAAGAGAGGAGAGCCAGCTGCAACGGCTTTGAAAGAGACGTGAGGAATATTTATGTGTAAGTCGACCTAGAAAATCCTAATTTTAATCTTTGGGATGGGAGAGTCTGGGTGGGGCCGAGGAGAACATCAGCAGAACAGACCAGGAGGGTCGGATGTTTGGTGTTTAATGAGCAGATCTGCCAAAACTGGGAGGGTTGTCTATGTTTGGGCCGCTCGTCTACATGGAAAAGGTGTTTGGAAGTCATTTCCAGACAGGATTTGACCTAAACGGTGGTTTGTGTGTATGTGTGTGTTGGTGGAAAACATACAGAGGTTCATGGATGGAGTCTCTGTTACGACTCCGACAACATTTTAAAGGAGACCGAGAGAATCACACAAATGACTGCCATACTTACTGACATGAAGTGGATGAAAAGGCTCAAAATCTGGCAATACTTTAGTGAATATGTCCTTTTTCCCAGTGAGTGTCCAGTGAACATGTGCAGCATATGTATTATAAAAAATAACTAATGTTCAGGTGAAAAATGACAGTTTCCACTGTTTAAGTTTAAGCTAACGGCTAATGTTAAATATAAACCAGAACAAGAAAGACATCATATTACCTTTAATGCAGTTTTAAGAACTGTGACTTTTTTTTCATGCAACTTGTATCAAAAACACTTAAAATAACTCTTAAAATACAGCAGATAACAAAGGAAACGGCACAACACATGTACGTACTGATGCAAATTCAGAGAAAATGTCAATTAAATCCAAATAAACAACAGAAACTGATAGTGTCACACCCTGTTTTACTCATGTCTATTATTGCTTTGAGTGATTACTGCAATATTTGCATCAGAACCGTGGTAAAATATGGACATAAAGTGGATGAAAAGGCTAACAATCAATGCAATACTTAAGTAAATATGTCCTATGTCCCAGTGAGTGTCTAGTGAACATGTGCAGCATGTTTATTATTGAAAAATAACTAATGTTCAGCTGAAAAATGACATTTTCCACCCTGTAAGTTTAAGCTAACGGCTAACATTAAATATTAACCTGAAAAAGAAAGACTTCATGTTTCCTTCAATGCATTTTTAAGAACAGTGACTGTTTTTTTCATGCAATTTATTTCAGAAACACTTAAAATAACTCTTAAAATACAGCAGATAACAAAGGAAACGGCACAACACATGTATGTACTGAAGCAAATTCAGAGAAAATGTCAATTAAATCCAAATAAACAACAGAAACTGAAAGTGTCACACCCTGTTTTACTCATATCTATTATTGCTTTGAGTGATTACTGCAATATTTGCATCAGAAACATGGTAAAATACGGACATAAAGTGGATGAAAAGGCTAACAATCAATGCAATACTTAAGTAAATATGTCCTATGTCCCAGTGAGTGTCTAGTGAACATGTGCAGTATCTTTATTATTAAAAAAATAAATCATGTAGCAGCTGAAAAGCAGCATTTTCCACTGTGTACCATCAGAAACATGGTAAAATATGGACATGAAGTGGATGAAAAGGCCAAAAATCTTTAAAAATGGTCAAAATATGAATAGATGCACATGTACAGTATGTGACAGTATGTAAATCTGTGAAGGACATTAATATTAACAGTATATATTACCCATAAAAACAGTATGTATATATCTATGAACCAAGTCTATAAAACAAAGTGCATTTATATTTTGATAAATGTTGAATAAACATTGCATTATTTTTGCAGAATAGAAGATTATTGAATGACTTTTTGCACATAATTTCCCATTTGTAGGATTATTACCCATTATTGGAGGTGTCTTGTATTAATACTTAGATTTCTTCTCCTATTATTAAACTCCAGTGGCTTTTATTTCCTCTTCTCCTCGACTTCCCTCAGTGTATTTTCGCTCCAGTCATTGTGATGCAGGATGAACTCGCGCTGTCCTGCTGCCATCCTCCTCCTGCCTGCTGCTGATTAGACTTGGCGTTAGCGTTAGCATTAGCCTGTCCAGTCATTCCCTATGGGCCTGTTGTCTCTTTTGGCTAGCAGACACAGTCTTGGCAAGCTAGCGGGCTAATCCAGACTGGATGCTAATGAACTCTGGCCGGTGTCCACCTCGTTCCTGTAGAGACGTCTGTTTCTGTGAAGCCCAACGGCTAACCAGCTAACAGGCCACTGCTCTACTAGCCAACACAGACGGACAGACGGACGGATGGACGGACAGAGCTAAGCAGCCGTCTGTTAGCTTCTCCGAGGTGAACCCGGAGGAAACCGGCTGGATTTAGCTGAAACATGAAAGGATTCCTGCACTTAAAACAGCTGTGGAGTTGAACCCATGTGAAGGCGTGTTGGATGTTCAGGTTATATTTCATATGCATTTCATCAAAGCGCAGATCAGCGCTGGGATCTGCTCTGAACTCCTGCCATCCCCAAGTGTCTCTTTGGTAGATAAACACTGAAAGCATCTCCCAAACTCTTTAAACTCGCTTCAGAAGTTGCCAACGCTGCCCAGATCTCAGGTTGATTTAATTTGTTTCGTACGCACCTGGTTGGAGATTGAGCGGCTTTGTAGTCCAAAAATCATTCATGAGGTTTGCAGATGTGGACGACGAACAGCGTTTCAGAGCAGCTGAGGGACATCTGAGCGTCTTTATCTGCACAAGGAGGAACTTCAAAGGGACCAAGTCCACGTTTCTGTGGAAAATAAAGAAACCCTTTAGAAGAGCAAGAAGTATAGCACTGGAAATCTACCTACGCACCTTCATTATCACACTGGAAGTGAGAGTTGAGTTATTATTTGAATATAGAAAAGGCACAGAAGAGAAGAAATGAACCTAATTTGGAATTAAATGGGGAAAAGTATTAGAAAAATCAATAATGTAAACGGAAAAAAGTTCAGGTACAAGGATGTTGAGGTTGAGCATGTTTATGGGTTTGGGTTGTTATTGTGCAGAGATCCATCTGTCTGTACACACACACATGATTTTTGGGGTTTGTTTTGTCATTTTTTTGTTTGTCTGAAGTTGATTTTGTGATTGTTGTTTTGGTTTGTTGTACTCATTAAGAGTATAGGTCTTGGTTTTGTGGATTGAAAAACTATTCAATAAAATCCATTATTGCCCATTATTGCATTAGTAGTAGTAGTAGTAGTAGTAGTAATAATAATAATAATAATAATAATAATAATAATAATTATAATTATTATTATTATTATTATTATTTTTTTTTTTTCTGGCTTTTATTTCTTTTAAATAAGATGACATTTATTGATCCCACACAGGAAAATTAGGGAGATAATTTTCAGGGCAAAGAAATTGTGCATGCAGCATAAAGATAATAATAATAATAATTAAAAAAAAAACCTTTACAGACTATAGACATAATTATATATAAAGTGAGATTGCACAAATAAACATCTCTATTACCAATTCAAATTCAAAAGTTTATTTGCCATTTGTGCATATACACATAGGAACTCTTGTGCGGTTGTTCAGGAAGTCAGATAAAAGATAGAAAAAACACATAATTCTATAAAAAAGTCCACCTACATCTATAAATAAATAACTAAATAAAAAAATATATACATAAAGTACATAAAAACCAATAAAAGTGCATAAAACTGACCCAGGAGACAATAAAATAAAATAAATAAATAAATACACTGTAAGGAGGGAGTCAACCTAAACGAGCTCATATATTCATATATGTATGTGTGTGTGTGTGTGTGTATATATATATATATATATATATATATATATATATATATATATATATATATATATATATATATATGTATATATATATATATATATACACATACATACATACCATGTACACATACATTATTTTGCACTACACCCACTTTTTTTGCGTTGGCCAGGAGCCTCACTGTGACAGGGAAGAAACCACATTATATTTTATCAGAAAATAATACAAAAGAAAATATTGTACATAACTGGTTATTATTACTATCATCATTATTACCATTATTTATATTTATGTTTTGCAGTATACTTCATTTTGATCACCATCATTTCCACAAAAACGACCACAAAGATCTATGCATTTAAGTTTCTCCTCAGAAAGTGCAGTATTAAATATGTATTCTACACAGTTATTCCACACTCCTCTGGTGAGCGCTAATGACAAAACACTTCCTATATTGTCTTCATTTGCACACATAGGCATGAAAAATGCTGATAATGTGATGATTCTGTTCACAGATGATGAAACAATCAATCAATTAAGCAGGAAAACTGTCGGTGAATGTGCTGAGGAAACAAACATAAGGGATTAGAAGGTCTGTTTAGAATGGAAGGATCAGAAACACCAGGTTTTATCGTTTATTTACGCCAAGAAAATCCTGTTTACAGCTGAGGTGTGTGTGATGTGTTCAGGTGCTTCTTGTAAATCTCTGTACAATATGAAGAGGTTGGTTTTCAGATATGTTTTTGATGTTCCTTTGGTGGGAAACTTGGAAAAACATGCACGTGTTTTGGAAATCAATCGACCAAATGTTGTTGTTTGACTCAAGGTGAAACTACACTATGTGGACAAAAGTATGTGGACACGTTGAGTTCAGGTGTTTCTTTTCTAACAGGGGTCTGGGATACAAAACAATAATGACTACTGTCAGAATATAGTTTTATATTATGGGATAAATATCATTGCATTGGTTAGTTTGGGTTAAATTGTTATATTTTTTTGTAAAATGCCTCAGAGATGGTTTGGACTTTATTTATTTATTACTCTTTTTCATTAGGGTTTTTCAAATACAGGTACATTTTAAACAAAGTACAGTGAGGTGCATATGTATCCAAACCAAAAAGTTTGTATTAAATGTGACCTCCCTTTGCACTTAACATGACTTTAACCCTTATGTTCAGACAATATAAGATTTATGGCATTAATTTTTTTAATGCTTTATATTAGTAACAAACGGAATAAAAATAATAAAAATGAGCCACAAATTGAAGACAAAAAAAAAAAAAAAACGCAAAAAGTTACAGAAAAAAAATGAACAAATACATCTCAAAATGAACAAAATAATCAACAAAGTTAATAAAATTGACCAAATAATCAACAAAAATGAAACAGCTGAATTCACTGTGTCCACATACTTTTGTCCACATAGTATGTGTGAAGTATGAACAGCAGGAAAAAGTACAGTTTCAGGTTAAAAACAGCTTCTATAAACCAAAAAGGTCATATTTACTGTGACCTCCCTTTGCACTGAACATGTCTTTAACCCTTTTGTTCAGACAATATGAGATTTATGACAGTTTTCTGATGTTTTATAATAGAAACAAACTGAATAAAAAATAATCAAAATGAGCCACAAATTGAAAAAAAACAAAAATGAACAGAAAAAAATGAACAAATATTAAGAAATTAATCACAAAATGAACAAAATAATCAACAAAATTAATAACAAACTGAATAAAAATGAGCCACAAATTGAAAAAAAAAAGCAAAAACTGACAGAATAAAATGAACAAATAAATCTGAAAATGAACGAAATAATCAACAAAATGAGTAAAATTGAGCAAATAATCAACAAAAATGAAATGGCTGAATTCACTGTGTCTACATACTTTTGTCCACATAGATAACCTACGTGGATAGTTTAGTTTCTCTACTTTAGATCGGAGGTTTTTTGAACCTAAAGTGCGTCGGTGGATTTGGAGATTTGGTGACGGACTTGGGGAAACTCCTGGATCCAAGATGGCGTCCGTCTGTTTACTCCCATGAATTGCAGCAGGTTTTCCTCTTCCCCTTTTCAGCCTTTGTTCGTCTTTATTTAGACGTGGTTTATTCCCACGGCAGAAGCTCTGCGCTCGCGGCGCTGCGGCGGTCCGTCAGCGTTTTCCTTCCCTCTATTGTTTCCAGACAATCGACCTGACCCGAGCGCTCCACGTCGCTCTGCCGCCACTATTTTTACCGCTCGCTCGTATGCGTGCAGACCCTCACCTCCCCCCGGCGTCCGCGTTCGGTAACAGATCCCTCCGCTACGGCCGCAGCAGACAGACGGCGTGATTTATGACCTCCACGTACGGAGGAGAAGGAGCGAAGGGGAACGGGCCGTGAAGAGACGGGACATAAAGGGAACGAATGAAGGAGAAACTCACATGATGCTGTTCTGCTGAAAAGGCGCCTTCCTCCTCTGAATCCATACACATAATCCACTTATTCCCACAATAATCCCAAATCTATTAATACGTGCACTTTGTAATTGAACACAGGATGGTATTACAGCACTATAAACAGATGTAATGCTCTAGTTTATGTCACAGGCTTTGTGTCATACTGTAAATGTGGGGAAATGAGGTGGAAACATCAAGCCTCCATCCTGTTTGGAAGAGTTTCTTGCATTTCCGTTGGTTTTATTTTGATTTTATATGTTTTACACTGTAAACCCAGACTTTGTATTTATTAAAATGCTTTAATTACACTGTACTTAAATGACTTCAGTTTGATTCCATTCCTATAAAATGTTCGGTATATTCTACTCATTTGTAGACGTAGTTGAAAGTATGAAACAGTTTCAGTTGAATGGATTTAAATCCCTCAGTTTTAGTCCTGACCACAGCTTTGTATCTGTGCAGTGCATTGTGGGTATTGTTGCTGTCGTTGTAAATGTGTTGTTTTTCTGTGCAGGTTCAGTGGGGTGTGCTGTTGTGTTCATTTGGACTGAATGTGTGTGTGTCAGTGTTTCTTGGCCTTTTGGGTTTGGGTTTGTGTCCAGCTGCAGCAGGAGTCGCAGCCACAGGAACAACTATGGGTTTACTGTTCACTGAGGTTTGTTCTTTAGCAATAAAACTGTTACATTTTACCAATTTAAAAGCACTTCCTGTACTGGTAAATTACACTGAGCTAACTTCCTGCCTAAACTCCATCCATGCTACAATATATATTAAGTTGAATAACTATACAAAGTAATTTATATTGCAAAAGATTTTCATTTAAATCACCTTGGAATTGAGTCCAATGAACTGATGATATTCAGTCTAATGATTCTACAAAGCAATTAACATTGCAACAAATTTTCAGTTAAATGAACTTGGCATTTAGAGTGTTGGACGTACAACAGAGATTCCATTCAAATCAAGCATTTCAGCTGAATACACTCCAGTTTCCATGACTCATTACTTACATTTTTAAGGCAATGAATTACCTCTGATTTTTTAAAGTAAACTCAACTTATCCAGTCTTACAGTGTACTGTTGGTTTAAGTCTTTTCTTGATAATGTGGTGTGTTTTTTCTTAATTTAGCAGGTATACTCGAGCTAAAAACTGTAAGATAGAGTTCATCTGCAGCCAAAAAGCCAAGCCCATGCTGGTATCGATTAGGGATGTCCCAGTCTGGCATTTTTTTAGAATCAGAATTTATTTATTTGTCATTGCACAGCAGTACAACAAGATTAAAAGCTAACCTATTAAAGTGCAATCACATCATAAGAAAATATTATTAAAAAAAAGCAATATTGTAATTTTCGTGTCCTTTTACCTTGGTTACATCGGGATAATTATTGCATAAAGAATCATCGTGCACAGCTGGAATACTGACTCGTCCTAATTTTAGGGGAAAACTCTGATATCACTGTGTAATAGTGCGGGTATTTAGAAAAAAAACCTGAAAGAAAAATACGAGGGAGTTCATTATATCAACCCGGTGTCCGTGTTACATGCGGATTTTTGTATGTATGGGTCAAATAAAATGTGCTTTATCTGAAAAATGGTTTCTCTTATATCACTAAATATTTTTAAAATCCAAACTTGCTTCATAAAATTACTCTACATCTGCTTTGAACCTGTTTGCATTGGCAAAAACAATCCAAATCATAATAAATACAGTAAATGTAGCAACAAACCCGTGATAATTAGATTAGAAACGCTCAAAACAGATGCTTCTTCTTCATTTTTCGGACAGTAAATGAGCTATTTGCGTCCTTTTCACTCGTTCCATTCTTCTGTTGTTAGCCTGTAGCTTCGGATTAAACACTAATTAAACGCTGACTACGTTTACATGTGCGCTAATATTTAATTTTTCCCCCTAATTCAGTGAAATAGACGACCGCACAGAGGAACAGTCAATGAAAATAATGCGTTTTCAAAGGTTTCCACTGTTTCTCTTTCTGAACAGTGTCTGTCTTTACTCCAGTTGACCATCATGTGTCAAAACCTGCAGTAAAATTCCCAAATT
The DNA here is from genome assembly GCF_902148855.1 of Sphaeramia orbicularis. Taxonomy (NCBI): domain Eukaryota; kingdom Metazoa; phylum Chordata; class Actinopteri; order Kurtiformes; family Apogonidae; genus Sphaeramia; species Sphaeramia orbicularis. The sequence continues at coordinate 1,635,967 of NC_043966.1, forward strand.
AGATTAATTTCTGAATGTGTTGCATACGTGTCCACAGAATCCTCAAAAACTGGAATAAAACCTGCATTTTCCACCGGTCTGAATCAGAAAAAACTGCATTAAAAACATGTCTAAGTTGAATATTCGGTTTAAAATGTGGATTAATAGTTTTTTTAAATTAAATATTAAAGTGCAAGTAAATGTGGTCATTCTAGCAGCAGCTGAGGCTCATGGGTATTGTAGTATTTGGAGAAATTTGATTATTTTAACCTTTAAAGACCCAAAAAATTACTGGAAACCCAAACCATCTACTGATCTGAACTGTTTAGTACCTGCTGATCCACTAATCCTATTAATACATGGAAATAATTGGTGTAAAATACAGTTCTTCATCTTTTCATGGTCATCAGATATGACCCATTTGGACATTCAGAGGCTCTGTAGTTACCATGGAAACACCGTCATCTTCTACAACATTGACTCACCAGTAAAACCCATGGAGTTGGATCAGTAACAGTGGATGGGCACACTGGGGTTATGTTCAGATAATGAGAGATTTGACTGAAAAAGTCACTTTTTCTTCAGTTTTCTGTTTCTGACAGAATAACCCTGAACTTTCATCTGAGCTTTTATGAACATCTACATGATCAGTGAATTAAATATCTGAAAATACCTGATTTACACTGAAAAATGTAAACAATACAGACCCTAATATTACAATAAAAGGTCATAAATCACTTAGGAAAGGTTGAATAAAGAAAAATTCATTAGGGAACTGGGTCAGTGTATCTTTTGGTAATTGGATTTTCTTTTCAGAAACAAAGAAAAACTAGTGGTCAATAGATTTTCATTTTAAAATAGAAGAATTAAAATTGAATTTCAAGGCGTTTTTCTTTTCCAAATTTAAAAAAAAAAACAACAAAAAAAAAACCAGACTGATTTTCACTTTCTCTAATAACAAAAAAGAAAGTTACTACCAGACAGAAATGGAAAAATAGACCAAAAATGCCTGTTTGTTTTCATTTTTTGAGAGCAGATGTTGTCATTGTGGTGTTTTATGTATTGTGTTTTTATTCATTTGTATACAGGGTGGGGAAGCAAAATGTACACTGAACATTTAGTTGTTTTTTCTCAGCAGACACTACGTCAGTTGTTTTGAACCCAAACATATACTGATGTCATAATCATACCTAACACTATTATCCATACCTTTTCAGAAACTTTTGCCCATATGAGTAATCAGGAAAGCAAATGTCAAAGAGTGTGTGATTTGCTGAATGCACTCGTCACACCAAAGGAGATTTCAAAAATAGTTGGAGTGTCCATAAAGACTGTTTCTAATGGAAAGAAGAGAATGACTATGAGCAAAACTATTACCAGAAAGTCTGGAAGATACTATTAAAGAAGAATGGGAGAAGTTGTCACCCCAATATTTGAGGAACACTTGCACAAGTTTCAGGAAGCGTGTGAAGGCAGTTATTGAGAAAGAAGGAGGACACATAGAATAAAAACATTTTCTATTATGGACATTTTCTTGTGGCAAATAAATTCTCATGACTTTCAATAAACTAACTGGTCATACACTGTCTTTCAATCCCTGCCTCAAAATATTGTACATTTTGCTTCCCCACCCTGTATATATATATATATATATATATATATATATATATATATATATATATTTATACATTGTGCCCACACTGAAGGAGAGCAACCCTTAATTTCATTGCAACTTCTTTTCTTTTTTTTTCTTTTTTTTTTACAATGGCAAATAAATACACTCATTTCATCGACATTCGTGGAGGGAGCATGTCTACGATGTTCAGATTTTGTACAAACTGGAATATTCCTACAAACTCATCATTCGTTAGAATCTTTGTGACCTCGATGGCATTAGCGCTCTTTCCTTAAAACAACAACACCTGGTCTCAGAAAATGAAAAAAACCCCAGCTGTTTCTGGTCCGTTTTTCCATTTCTGTCAGGTAGTAACTTTATTTTTTGTCATTAGAGAAAATCAATCTGTTTTCTAAAATTTGGTTCAATCTGTTTTGACACTGAAAAAGAAAAACGCCTTGAAATTGAATTTTTATTCGTCTATTTTAAAACGAAAATCAATTAACCACTAGTTTTTCTTTTGTTTCCAAAAATAAAATCCAATTACCAACAGATACAGTGGCCGAACTGAGCCAAAGAACCTGTGGGTGTTTGTGGGTTTATTCGACCACACTTCTTCTAGTTTTTGTTTGGTGTTTCAGGTTCCTCTTTAATTTCAGAAACACAAATAACGACCCCTCTGTCAGTCTCCCCTCTCATGTCCAACTCCTCTGCTGTGAGTTTCCGTGTTTGTACGTTTCGTTAATTGTTCCTGAAGTGCCTGTGGTTTTCAGACGTTTCCTTATCTGCTAAAGTGCTTCTACTGGTTAAATTCTAAGTGGATGTTTGGGTTTGCACAGAGCAGCAGATAAATGCTCAGGTCCTCACAGAAGAGGAAACCCTTTTCCTTTTAAGTCTGAAAGAAATTCACCAGAGGTCGATGAAGAACCCTGTCATCTCTGCTCAGAAAATACAGACAGACGCACACATATAGACCCCCCCCACCACCATAGACCACCTCCTGCTGACATCAGCCTCAGATCCATCTGACGCCGACAGAAGTGGAAATTCACCTGTGACATCTGAGCCAGGATCTAACATGTTTGCAGATGCTAAATGTGATGTGCATGTAATAATGTGTAATAGTCGACTTTATTGTCAAGTTTCTGCAGCTGTAGTTTCATCTACACCGTTCATTTATTTAACAATAACGTAGTTTAAATAACCCGTCAGCGCATTTAAGAAATGACAAAAACTGGTTATTTTAAGTTGAATTCTCATCTTTTTCAATGGGATATCATGAATTGCGTAAATATACGCACCACTTTAAATTTGTGTGTTATTTGTACGCATTATAAGCTTTCATGTTCAAAGTATGTCTGTTCAAAGTTAAATTTTTTGAGAATTTTTAAAATACATTTTTTCCCCCATTTACTTAAAATGGGTGAAATTTCAAATGTCTCTAGCAGCAAAACTATTGGTTGAATTGAGACCAAATTTGGTTTATAGATTGCCAGTGATGCAGAATAGATGTCATTACATTTTGGGAAAAGTAGGTCAAAGTTTAAATTTTTTAGGAATTTTTGAAATCTTTTTTTCTCCCATTTCCTTATAATGGGGCAAATTTCACATGTCTGTAAAAGCATCAATTTTGTTTCAATTGATTTCAAACTTGGCACATATATTAGGGGCAATTGATATGACATCAGCACATGCATAGACATGATGACATCGATGCCAAAATGAGCTTTAATAAAAATAAATAAGCTATAATATAGCAATAATATTTCCATTACAGTGCATTTTTTTTATTTTTTACCTCCATACACCTACACTACAAACAAAAAGTTTAGGATATTTTAAATTTTCAGGCCATGTTTTTCAGTTGGGATTCTTGCACAGTGCTTTTTTACTTTTTTTGTGTGAACTGAATTGAAACTCATTTTTTTAATGACCAGACATAGTTGGCAAATGGCAAAAATGACAAAAAAAGACAAAAAAAGAAAAATCCTTAACGTTTTGTTTGTGGTGTCCTTTTCCACTTCTACCACATGCAACAGCTCTTTTCAGTACTTTGTGTGCATTTCACTCTGCTTTTCATCCACCAGTTGAACATGTGGATAAACCACCTCCACACTCTCCGCCCTACGTGAAACGCCTCCTGCATTTATTCACATGTCATTAAAAACAGGTCCCATCCATATTTCTGAGCTCAGTGTGAAATGAGGCGTTCACATCCTCCAGTTTTCTTCAGCTCTAGGGAGCTGGTGGTAAATTACACATTACACTGTTTAGGTTTTCCAGTTGCGACCTGACCTTTCCGGTCGTCTTTCACGGCATCGTTTTAGGCCTCGGCGCCGTCGACGACCTGTCCGACATCAAACGGCACAAAAACGCAGTCAGACGCCGGCTTTTCAGCAGAGTGTCGGCTTTAACCGCAGCCCGTCACCTCCAGGTTTTCAGCCCGTCGTTGTGAACTTGGTTTGGGAACAGTCCTGACTTCCAGTCCGCCGCCTGTAATCGCTGCGGAGGTTCGTTCCCACTGGATGTAAAGACACAACGTGGCTTCGGTTCATACGTTTCCTGTCAGAAGCAGGCGCTCTCTGGTGAAAAGAAACATGTGGTAGTTATTGGCAAAAGATGTGGAGGCAGAGCGAGGGAAGTTCAACCACAGAGGCAGGAAATGTGACAAATCCTCCACAGAAATGACAGAATGTTGATGTTTGCAGCTTCACAGAGGTGGTGAAAGTACACAGTATATGTGGGCTTTCAAGTACAGATACTGTTCCACTTTAACACTCCCATGCATGAACGATGACTACCAAAGTCAACGTGTCTTTTTTTTTGACATTATATTTATTAACACCTTTTTTTATATGCACACTTGTAAATATAAACACATGTAGACCTGTACCTCACAAACAAAGGCACCTGCAACATTACAAGTGTTACAAGTAAACACACACACACACACACAAAAATTACAAATACACAATACACATACACATCACAAACTTCTCAGTCATAAACATTTGTGCATAATTGAATCCCTGTTACAATTACAGGTATTTGAGCTCATTAACCTGTTGTAAGGTTTACACAACTGAATATTTCTCCCTCCTCGTTGTCATTTACTAAATCAACACTTTTAACAAACATCTTCAAAGGTTCCCACATCTGTGCAAACATCTGTTTTCCTTCCTTTGTGTATGTGCGTCAGTCTGTCCAAAGGATCAGCTGTCAACATTTGCTTCATCCAGGTGTGTGTGTCTTTTTATTCGTCTTAAGGCACAGGTGTCAAACATGCGGCCCGGGGGCCAAAACCGGCCCACTAAAGGGTCCAGTCCGGCCCTGGGGATGAATGTGTGAATGCAAAAATAGATATTAAGAAATTACCAATCCTTTTAGTTCAGGTTCCACTGCAGACCAGTTCAGTCTCCAGTGGGTCAGAGCAGTCGAATACTTTCAGAATAATCTAGAAATACTCACAACTCCACATGTTTCTCTTTTTAAATGTAAATATTTCCATGCATTTGCACTAAAACAAAGTATAATTTCACAAAAAATGTGAATAACCTGAACAAATGTGAATAACCTGAAATGTCTTGAGAAAAATAAGTGCAATTTTAACAATATTCTGTGTGTTCTTAAATGTTTTGTGTGTTTGTAGATCCACTGTGATCTGTCAGTTCTAATGAACATGTGGAAATGATAAACTGAGGCAGAACAGTGTTAAAATTACACTTATTCTTTCAGTTTGTTCATGTTATTCACATCTTTTGAAAGGACAGTTTGTAGATGTAAACCTTTTCATTGTTTAATTTGACTTTTTTTTTTTTTTACTGTAAAATATAGAGAAGTGTTTGGAGTTGACCTTATTTCTATATAATTCTGTTTTTATTTGACTGGTCCAGCCCAGTGCAGATCAGATTTAGCTGAATGTGGAAGTGAACTAACATGAGTTTGACAGCCCTGTACTAAGGGTTTGTGGCCTGGCTGCATGCACCTGGGCTCTTTTCAGAGAATATTAAGGGTCCAATCTGACCTGCAAGATGAATTTACAAAGTGCAAAATGCAAAAATTACTCTGAAGATATTAACAGTCAAGGGCATCCAACTCAAAAATAACAGCAGAATAACCGAGAAATAATGACTCCAGATGTTCTTCTTGGTTTAATGTGAACAAAATAATATGACATTATGCTGATAAATAATAACACTAATAGGGACAATGTACTTTCTGTTGCAGAAATGTTCAAATATTAACATGTAAACATCAAACATACACATGTGCATTAAAGATGGCACCTTATGGACACTGTTTGACCATTTTCCATGTCGAGTTTGTGTTGAAAGTGCACTAATCAAACACGGTTATCATGATAATGAGAATTTAAACAGTAATACTAACTGTTAGGAATTTTACTGTGGTTTTTCGTCATACTGGTAATCATTACATCCCTATAAATCAATATATATTTCATTAGAATGAAAACACCACACGCTTTTTCTAATAAAAATCCAGTTCAAATAAAATGCAGGGTATAATATCTGAGAGGGCATAGTTTGATTGACTCGATCATGTGACCGTGTGCTCATAGTTTCAGTTCTAGTTTGTTCAGTATTAATTGTCCTCCTTGTAAATCCCAGCTGGACTGACTGGACAGATCCTGAGCCTTTGTGCAGTAATCTACACCTGGATTTACTGCCTCTGTCCACAATAATAGACATTATATAGACTAAATGTCCACAATAATACACATTATATAGACTAAATGTCCACAATAATAGACATTATACAGACTAAATGTCCACAATAATAGACATTATATAGACTAAATGTCCACAATAATAGACATTATATAGACGAAATGTCCACAATAATAGACATTATATAGACGAAATGTCCACAATAATAGACATTATATAGACGAAATGTCCACAATAATAGACATTATATAGACGAAATGTCCACAATAATAGACATTATATAGACTGAATGTCCACAATAATAGACATTATATAGACTGAATGTCCACAATAATAGACATTATATAGACTAAATGTCCACAATAATAGACATTATATAGACTGAATGTCCACAATAATAGACATTATATAGACTGAATGTCCACAATAATAGACATTATATAGACTGAATGTCCACAATAATAGACATTATACAGACTAAATGTCCACAATAATAGACATTATATAGACTGAATGTCCACAATAAGAGACATTATACAGACTAAATGTCCACAATGATAGACATTATACAGACTAAATGTCCACAATAATAGACATTATACAGACTAAATGTCCACAATAATAGACATTATACAGACTAAATGTCCACAATAATAGACATTATATAGACTAAATGTCCACAATAATAGACATTATATAGACTAAATGTCCACAATAAGAGACATTATACAGACTAAATGTCCACAATAATAGACATTATACAGACTAAATGTCCACAATAATAGACATTATATAGACTAAATGTCCACAATAATAGACATTATATAGACTAAATGTCCACAATAATAGACATTATATAGACTAAATGTCCACAATAATACACATTATACAGACTAAATGTTCACAATAATACACATTATATAGACTAAATGTCCACAATAATACACATTATATAGACTAAATGTCCACAATAAGAGACATTATATAGACTAAATGTCCACAATAATACACATTATACAGACTAAATGTCCACAATAAGAGACATTATATAGACTAAATGTCCACAATAATACACATTATATAGACTAAATGTCCACAATAATACACATTATATAGACTAAATGTCCACAATAATACACATTATATAGACTAAATGTCCACAATAATACACATTATACAGACTAAATGTCCACAATAATAGACATTATATAGACTAAATGTCCACAATAATAGACATTATATAGACGAAATGTCCACAATAATAGACATTATATAGACTAAATGTCCACAATAAGAGACATTATACAGACTAAATGTCCACAATAATAGACATTATATAGACTAAATGTCCACAATAATAGACATTATATAGACTAAATGTCCACAATAAGAGACATTATACAGACTAAATGTCCACAATAATAGACATTATACAGACTAAATGTCCACAATAATAGACATTATATAGACTAAATGTCCACAATAATAGACATTATATAGACTAAATGTCCACAATAATAGACATTATATAGACTAAATGTCCACAATAATACACATTATACAGACTAAATGTCCACAATAAGAGACATTATATAGACTAAATGTCCACAATAATACACATTATATAGACTAAATGTCCACAATAATACACATTATATAGACTAAATGTCCACAATAAGAGACATTATATAGACTAAATGTCCACAATAATACACATTATATAGACTAAATGTCCACAATAATACACATTATACAGACTAAATGTCCACAATAAGAGACATTGTATAGACTAAATGTCCACAATAATACACATTATATAGACTAAATGTCCACAATAATAGACATTATATAGACTAAATGTCCACAATAATACACATTATATAGACTAAATGTCCACAATAATACACATTATATAGACTAAATGTCCACAATAATACACATTATATAGACTAAATGTGCTCTAACATTAACCTGGATTTGAAACATAGTATCAAAAACTATTACATGATCAAAAACAAATTAATTTGAGCCAAAAAAAAAAAGTCTCCTTTTTGATTGTTTGGGGTCGCCAGAAATTTGTGATGTTAAAATGGAGTCAGGAGATAAAAAAGGCTGGAAACCACTGGATTAACCCTTTGACGTTACTTGATGCTCATATATTTTTCTACCTTCAGGGATGTTTTCTGATATAGAAGGATTTACAAAATATTCCTGGGATGTTCAGTATTTCTGACTTCCTGTCAGCCATCTTGGTTATGAGTTTTTTTAAAAAAAGCACTTCCCATGTCTGTCCAGTAGGTGTCAGTGCATTGGATGATGCGCTAGCGTCGACTGCGTTGGCTGATACGGAACTAAAACGACCAAACCCACGAATAACCATGAGATCGGCTGTAGAGCAGGTGTCTACTGGAGTGAACACTGGGTATGAAAGGGTTAATACAGTAAAAGTACGAGCTCTGTTTGTGTTTTCAGATCCATGTTGGTTTGACTTCTGCGTTCTTTCCAAGGTCAGGTTTCCTCTAAAGTCTGTTTTATCTAGTTTACATCACATTGTCTGCTTGTATTTTCTATTATTTTCCTGTTGATGGAGGTCGGTGTTTGGCCTTGACGCGTTATGATGCAACAGAAAAATAGAAGAAACACGGCAAGTGTTCTGAAAACGTATGGAGACGGAGATATTCCAGTTTATCATCCGAAAAATAAATACTGTTTAAGTACAGCAGAAATAAATGTCTGGGGTTTTTCAGGAGACAAAATAATGAAAAACATGGTGGAGATCTTCTAAAGTATCTACGATATTTCCCAATTCCTCCAAATTTTCGCAATTTCTGAAAACGAATTGCACTATAGTCTAAATAAATACATCCTAAAATGAGAAAATGTAACTGTTTTATTCCAAAAATATCACATTTTCTTGCTGGAAGACCAAGAAATGTCCTTTAGAACTTTACACCCCCAGTGCAGGATGAATAAACGACCAAATATTTGTAAAATTTGCTCCAAAGTGCATGAATAATCTTCATCCAAACTGTATTTCCCTTTTTTTTAGTAGTTTATTTATTATCTCCTCTAGCTGTTGAGAATAGAATAGAATAGAATAGAATATTTAAAAAAACAAAACACCAGTGCTACAGAAAATAAGAACAGAGCAAACATAAAATTACAAAAACTGTAAACAAGATAAGAAAATAGAGTATAAATTTTACACTTTTAGAAAGAAACATAAGAATAGAGCTAAGTAGAATAAAAAATAAACATGGACAAAATATAAATAGACGAAAATTCACAATATTACCAGAATGTTTATCTGTGAACACGAGTCTATATGAAAATAGTGCATTCATATTTTGATAAATATTAAGTGAATATTCAATTGTTTTTGCAGAACAGAGGATTATTGCACGACTTATTGCACATAATTTCACATTTGTAGGATTTTTGCACATTATAGGAGGTGATTGTGCACCAGAATTCTTACTTTTTGCAGAGTGACAGCTCATGAGACTGGAGTGGGATGTGTCTAATCGGAATAATTAGGTTTTTTTTTTTAGATGATGTGTGAAAAAATTCTCTTCACACCTGAATAATCGACAGGTGAATCGTTGTCGTTTGTAAATGTTAGATTTTCTTCATAAATAAAGTGGCAGTGAAACTTTCGGCTTCACTAATTCCTCTGTCCACCGTTGTTGTGCTCCTCATCTCCTCTTCCAGACCTTCAGAGACTTTTATTTGGGGGGTGGGACGTTTGTGGCCCACACCGGCCCAGATGACGCCCTGGTGTTCGCTCTGCCGCTACATTCGCGAGCGTCACTAAGCAGCGAATCAAACATGTGACATTCCTGTAAATGAATCATATGCTGTGGACAAATGTTTGAGCAGATTGGAGGGATCTGACCTTTTTGAAGAAATGGAAGCTTTGGCAGTGTTCAGCTGGACCTGGGGTGGTCTGTTTGGAGAGGTTCTGCTTTAACGCCACGTTAGCGACGTTCTGTTTTTAATGAAAATATTTACGGATACAAGACGTATACATTTTGAACAAACATCAAGATGTCAAAAAGAAAAAGCATTTGAACAAATACATAAAAAAATTGCATAGATTTAAGACAAGGCAGAATAGACAAATAATAGTATAAAAAAATATCTAACAAAAATAAATATCAGAGAGTTCAGTCTATTTTAAAGAATTCTTTTTGAATTGTCAGGGTGCTAGTGCTTTTTTTGTTCAAGATGAATTCTGATGATTTAATATATTTTTCAAATTCCATCAGAAAGATTTTCAAATTTGGGTGTGTTTTGATATATTTATTTTTGTGTATATGACATTTTCCAAATCAAATAATCAGATTTACAACAAATTCTAAATTACGAATGCGATGTTCAGAATATGTAATTTCATTCTGAGATGTTCTAGTTTTATATTATGTATTTCAGACCAGATGTTAGAAGAGTTGTTAGCTTCGTTCTGACCAAAACAATGCAGCGTATGTGTGATGTCATTGCGCATGTGCAACGAAGGCGTAATCGATAAGCAGAATCATTAAGCAGGAGGGCAAACGATTCCAAAGAATCAAGCTACTGGGATCCAGTTCTGGATTCCCATCCCTACGCAGAACCGATATTTTCTAACACCTCTAATATTCACGCCAAGTTGTCGGATAGAAATCGCCGGAAAAGCTTGTAAAAACGGATCCTGTTTAGGAGAACGGAAATGAATCATGTGTGGGATAATGTTGGAACCCAGTGGGTCTCAGGGGAAAACCCAGATTTGTACTTTTTTTTTCTTCCCACCTCTGGATGTAAGTTTATCTGTGGATTTATCGTAACCGAACCTCCGCAAAACCGAGGGAAAACCTGCCGTGTCCCTGCTGCGTACAGAGCTTCACTGTACCACCATTATCAGGGGAAACTTGGGATTCAACTGAAGCGTAAAAAAACAACAAAAAGAGGAATGAAGTGATTTCCAGTCGACAGCTCTGGTATGTTAATCCCTAAAAACACCCCCCTCTCCTCCTCTTCCTCCTCCTCTTCCTCGCCTTCAGGAATGCTGCAGCAGGTTATAATTGGCTCCAGGACAGATCGAGGAGGATGAAAAGAATGAGGGAAAAGGTGGAGAGATAAAAAAAAAAAAAAAAGAGATGCGAGCAAAGAGATTTGGTTTTGATTTGCTCGGCCGTCGTCCAGCTCCGACGCCGCCGAGGCCCGCCGTCCGCTTCGCAAATGTGTGTTTTTTTTTGGAGGAAAAAAAAAAGGACAACTACTGTATGTGTTTTTAATACGACAACAGTTGAGTCAGTTCTGAGAGTTGGATAAAGGTTGACAGGATCCAGGACAACAAGGCTGCGCTTTGCATTTTTCCTGATTTCAGCTGAAACAAGCGACACAATCACAGCTCTGTCGACTCATCAAACACGTAGAAATGACAAGCGGGCCGCCTCCCCCGAACTCACACAGCCGTTTTTATTGGGTCGCCAATTGGCAGAGGGAATGATGGTACCAAAATAGTCCTGGAGTTAAAAAAACCCAAAAAACCAGCTGTAGTGTGTTTGGGTTTGGGCTTCAGATGTGCTGCTTCTGCATTAGAACATTTCAACATCGAGAGGCCACCGAAGGAAACCGACACTGAATATATGACACTTTCCTCACAACACCACAGGATGTAGCACCACGCTAAGGTGGTTTTTACATATTAGAATGGAGAAATGTTATATATTCAACCTTTAACAGAGAGAAATGCACTTCTTTCTGCACACAACCCAATACAAACCAACAGAAGGGCCAAAAAACACATGTTTAAGCCAGAATTTAATTCATGTTTGTCCAAAAACGTAAAGGTTTTGGTTCAGATTCCTTCAAATCTTTCTGCATTTTCAACAGTCCACAAAATATGAAAGGCAGTCTTATATATTTTAAAGCATAAATGCTATATATTAAACCTTTTAGAGCTAGAAACACAATTACAGGGGTTGGACAAAATAATGGAAACACCTTCACCTCCAGATGATAATGCCCCAATCCATACAGCTAGAATTGTTAAAGAATGGCATGAGGAACATTCTACTGAAGTTGAACATCTCGTATGGCCGGCACAGTCCCCAGACCTCAACATTATTGAGCATTTATGGTCAGTTTTAGAGATTCAAGTAAGACGTCGATTTCCACCGCCATCGTCTCTAAAAGAGTTGGAGGGTATTCTAACTGAAGAATGGCTGAAAATTCCTTTGGAAACAATTCACAAGTTGTATGAATCAATACCTCGGAGAACTGAGGCTGTAATTGCCGCAAAAGGCGGACCTACACCATATTAAATTATATTTTGTTGATTTTTTAAGGTGTTTCCATTATTTTGTCTAACCCCTGTATGTCTGCACACAACCCAATACAAACCAATACAAACTCCAAAAAGACATGTTTAAGCCGGAATTTAATTCATTTTTGTCCAAAAACCTGAAGGGTTTGAGTTTTTCCTTTGGTTCCGACTCCTTTAAGGCTGTTTTTTTACGGCAGGTCTTTGTCGTTGTTTCCATCTGATATGTGATTTCTGTGATAATTCAGAGAAAACTGCTTCTTCTCCACACGTCTACAACATGTAGAAGGCAGGTCCAGTAGTATTTTAAAATGTATTTTAATGCATTAATGTTATGTATTAAACCTTTAATAGACAGAAATGCTATTATTTCTGCACACAACCCAACACAAACCAACAGAAGTGCCAAAAACGACATGTTTAAGCTGGAATTTGATCCATTTTTGTCCAAAAACCTGAAGGTTTTGGTTCAGAGGTCAAAGGTCAGGGCTCTGTCATAGATCAGCTGTTGGACTAAAACCAGTGAAACCAGTCAGAGTACAGCTTGTACTGGCAGTGCTGGTGTTCACAGGCTCCAGTCCTGGATGCTCAGTTGTAGTAGATGTGGTGTAATGTGTGCTTGTGTCCACTGGGGGCGCTGCTGCTGAACGCTCACAGTTGAATGTTTGTGCGATCGCAGACCAGCTGAACCAGTGAAACCAGTCGCACCCAGAGGTGGAGACCTGCTGCGGGTTTGAATCCCAGCTCACTGTGACTCTGCAGGTTCAGGAATGTGACCGTGCCACATTTCACACGTTTAACACTTCTGCAGAAAAAATACAACCGTGGGAACGAGAAAAGTCAGCGACAGAGTGTGAAAAAATCCTGCCGTTCAGCTGGAGGACGCACAGATGAGTGTTTACTGGGTCTGAGTCAGGACGTCCACACAGGGCCCACTCATCTGTGTCTTCTGTTTGGATTGTTTTACTGGACTGACCCCTCCCCCTCCTCTCCCTGACCCCTCCCCCCACCGCCGCCCCCTCCTTGTCTGTACCCCCCCCCCCCACCACAGGTCAGTGAACACAACGCGCTGATGTCTGGTTTTTGGGTTCGTTGTGTGACAGTTTCAGAACATCAGCAGGTTAGAAACGCACGCACGAAAAAAAACGACAGAAGGACGGAGGGAGCGCACACTGACTCCTCCTACTCACCATCAGCCTCCTCCTCCTCTTCCTCCTCCTCCTCCTCTTCTTCCTCTTCCTTCTCCTCCTCTTCCTCGGGGTCAGCCTGTTGGTGCTGCGTTCACAGTTGTCTGTGAATCTGAGCGTCCGTCCGTCCAGTGCGTGAGCGAGCATCTAGGCGGTAAATTGCAGAGTAGATTTATTCACATTCATTTGTCTGAAGTGTGTTTTGTGTGTTTTGTGTGTTTTGTGTGTTTGTTGGATCGCTGTCATTGTCGACTGTTGTGTAGTTCACTGTTGTGTGTCTGTGCATGTGTGTAGCCGGAGGTGAGTGTACTCCAGAGTTATGACTCCAGTGGAACACACACACACACACACACACACACACACACACACACACACACACACACACACACACACCTGCAGGGCAGTGGAATGCAGGCGTTCGACTAAACTCTGGAAACCAGATGAGATTCAGCTGACCTGTTTCATCTGTGTGTGTGTGTGTGAGTGTGTGTGTGTGTGTGTGTGTGTGTGTGTGAGTGTGTGTGTGTGTGTGTGTGTGTGTGTGTGCGTGTGTGAGTGTGTGTGTGTGTGTGTGTGTGTAATTCTGACTGACAGATGCAGTGGTACAGCTTCTTCCAGTTACACAAAGACACACACAGAACAATAGAGTGAACATCAGCACGTGGACGCATTTGTTCAGTGACGTGAACGTCAGCATTTTTACAGGATTGGACTGAAAAAAAAAAAGAAACAACAACAGGACAACAACAACAACAGGACAACAACAACAACAACAGGACAACAACAACAACAACAGGACAACAACAACAACAGGACAACAAACACAGACCCATCCAGTCATTTACGCCTGTTTCAACTGGTTCCATCTTTTATTTCCTGTTTCCCTCTTGTTACATTTTATACATGATTTTTGATGTAACTCATAAAAACCCAAACACCCACTGGTGACCATGTGATAATAATAATAATAATAATAATAATAATAATAATAATAATAATAATAACTAGACAATTTCCACACGCGGAAATCGTGAGAGGGGCTCGGGGGTCGGGGGTGGTGGTGGGGGGGGCATGCCAGTTAGAGTCCATGTTCAGGCTGAAGTAGCATGTAGCTGGAGAATGACACTGAGAAATGTTGGAGAAACACAGCAGACATGACAGGAGACTGTATTCATTAGATACTGTCATGTGTGACCTGATTGGCTGATGCTGATCACCGGACACCTGAGCTTCAACTGTCTGTGTTCTATACTCTGTGTGTGTGTGTGTGTGTGTGTGTGTGTGTGTGTGTGTGTGTGTGTGTGTGAGTGTGTGTTAGTTTTTGAGTGTGTGTGTGTGTGTGAGTGTGTGTTAGTTTTTGAGTGTGTGTTTGTGTGTGTGTGTCAGTGTGTGAGTGTGTTTGTGCATGAGAGAGAATCAGTTTGAATCAGTTTTAACAGTAATAGGAGGAGAAGGAGAAGGAGTACAAGTAACAGTAATAGTAGTATTTTTGGTAGCAGTAGTGGTAGTAGTAGTAGTAGTATTTTCAGTAGTAGTAGTAGTAGTATTTTTAGTTGTAGTAGTAATAGTAGTAGTATTTTTTGCAGTAGTAGTATTTTTAGTAGTAGCACCTGTAATAGTAGTAATAGTATTTTTTAGTAGTAGTAGTAGTAGTATTTTTTGTAGTAGTTGTAGTAGCAGCAGTAGTAATAGTAGTAGAATTTCTAGTAGTAGTAGTAGTAACATTAGTAGTATTTTTAGTTGTAGTAGTAGTAGTAGCAATTGTAGTAGTAGTAGTAATATTTTTTAGTAGTAGTAGTAGTAGCAGTAGTAGCATTTTTAATAGTAGTAGTAATCATAGTATTAACAGCAGTAGTAGTATTAGTAGTAGTATCTGTACTTTAACAGACACACAGCGTTGCTATGGACTCTCCAGGGTTGCTATGGGCGGAGAAACATGTCAGACTGATTGGGTTTATTGGACACACCTGGGACACAGAGCAGAGGCGCTGTTGCCGCAGCAACGGCGCTGCACTGACACACACAGAGAGAGAGAGACACACAGAGCAGCAGGAATAGACTGAGTGAGGCACTCAGAACAGGTCCCGGAAAACTGCTAATTATGGGAAAACCGTAAAAGATAGGTGAAAACCGAAATGACCGTGGGCATCAGAAGGCCCTGGGGAATGCACAGATGTAGATTTTTTTCCTTACTTTGAAAAATGACTGAGTTAGGGCAGTTTAAAAACAGTCAACCGAGCAAGACAAGAAGGAATCTGCTATAATGGAGAGTTAATGGAGGAAAGAAGGGACTTCCCTCCAAACTAGTGCCTGTCATTTCACTTTAAAAAGAGCTAGGTCTTCAAACATGGGTTCATATGAAGCCCAGGAACCATGGCTACGTTTTTGGAAAATATCAATCGCCTGCGATGTATGGTTTGGCCGGGAGGGCGATTTATTCAGAGAATTTTCAGGTGAATTTTTCACTCCCTTCTCACTCTAGCTGCTGTTACCATGGGGACCACACACTCTAAAAATGAGGATTTTGAGTCAACCTGGGGGTTTTTGAAGACTCACCTATTGAAAACCGTGAACCCCATCCTCATACCAAGTACATTCGCATGGAGAGGACAAAAATGCCTGCGTTTTAAAGTTTAAATGAAGTCTCTAGGTGAAAGTATGGCGAAGTAGTAGCGGTCGGAAAAAAGGCAACTTTTTTGTCGCTCCCATTGAAAATGAATGGGGTTTTTCTTCGCATACTTGCGCGAAAACCGTGAGTGATATCATTACCACGTCACAACACAGATAATCTTTGGGCGAAGCCGAACATTTCTGCGTTGACAGAATATTTTTAGGACAAATCGTTTGGGAATGGTAGCCACTTGAAAATGGCCCCATTCATTTCGGATGGAGAAATTTGACCGTTTTTTCGCATTTTAACGAAATCCGTGCATCGGAATGGCACGCCTATAACATAGCACACGATTCACGAGCAGGACGCACATTTTTGTAATAACATGTGTTGGTCTATTTCCAGCGGTTCGGGCCGCATTAACGGACGAAATTTTGTCCGGAAGATGAATAATAATATTAATAAACGAGCGGAAGAACAATAGGTGCTCGTGGCTTCGCCACGAGCACCTCTCTCCCATTGCTTTGCAATGGGGGAGAGGTGCTCGTGTCGATGCCCGAGC
This sequence comes from Sphaeramia orbicularis, assembly GCF_902148855.1. Classification (NCBI taxonomy): domain Eukaryota; kingdom Metazoa; phylum Chordata; class Actinopteri; order Kurtiformes; family Apogonidae; genus Sphaeramia; species Sphaeramia orbicularis. The sequence goes on from NC_043966.1 coordinate 1,652,913, forward strand.
CCCTAATAATAATAATAATAATAATAATAATTGTATTTAATATAAATACACTGACATGATGATGACATAAGTACAAGCACAGTAAAAAGAGATTCAGTAAAATAAATAAAAACTTCCTCCTCTTCCTCCTCCTCTTCCTCCTCCTCTTCCTCCTCCTCATCTTCTTCCTCCTCCTCCTCCTCCTCCTCCTCTTCCTCCTCCTCCTCCTCATCTTCTTCCTCCTCCTCCTCCTCCTCACTCATTACCAGGTGGGTGTTTTGCATCAGTTCTCTCTCTGGTGGAACTCATTTTCCTGCTGCAGCGTCTTCATTTGGATTTATTTGTTAACTTTACATAAAAAACCCAGAGCTGCTGTTTGTACGACGCTTCGGCGCAGTCATCAATACTGATTATCACTCATCAAACTGCAGATGAGTGTGAACTGAGAGGAAACGGGTGGAAACAGATGATTGGATCAGAGTGGAACAGGAAAAACAGCTTCAAGTAGACAAACTATTGGGTCTGGTTCATTTTGTGCAACAGAAGGAAAACTCACACAGTCTTGTTGCATTTTTACATCCCATTTGTCCTGTTGGATCTTATTGCAATGTTTGCTTTGTTGCATTTTTTATGAAACAGTTGGATATACAACATGCATCATTGCATCATTTTGATCTTGTGTTTTTTTTTTTTTTTTTTTTTTTTTTTTAACTTATTTTGGTCTTTTATGTTTTTGGTTGTTGTTTTGTGTTCATTTAAGGTAAAAACAGAAAAACTGTCCGTATTGTTGTGTCTTTTGGTGTTGTTGCACCTTTGGTAAATCACCATATTGTTGCATCTTTTTCATCTTATGCAACAGTCTGCAAAATTTTGTTGCATTTTTACATCAGATTTGTCTAATTTTGCTTTGTTGCATTTTTAATGAAACAAATGGAAAAATGATTCAACTGCATATTGCATTATTTTTCCATTTTTATCTTGTTTTGGTCTTTTTCGTTTTGTTACAATTTTTGCTTTGTTGCTTTTTTTTTTTTATAAAACAACTAGATAAAAGATACAATAGCATGCATCATTGCATCAGATTGATCTTGTGTTTCTTTTCTTTTTTTTCTTTTTTTTTTTTTTTTTTTAACTTTTTTTCCCTTATTTTCATCTTTTACGTTGTTTTTGTTTCATTGAATCTTACGTAAAACCAGATAAAATGCCCATGTTGTTTGGTCTTTTTCATCTTATTTCTTTAATCTTGTCACGTTTCCTTAAATGCACTGAAGTAACAAATGGTAAAAAAACGTAAAACATTGAACAAACTCAGTCCTCTAAATAATTTCTATCCAAGTACTCGACAGATACTCCATTACTCCTGTTGTCGTGGACTAAAATGTTGAATGTAATCTTCATGAATCCACCTGCTCAGTCCCTCAGTTAATGACGCTCATACAGAACCATAATGACGGCTGCACGGATAAAACCTGCAACATTTCAGCTGCAGGCAGATGTTGTGTTTGGCTTTTTTCAGTGCGTACACACACACACACACACACACACACACACACACACACACACCTGCTCGGCTCAGACTGTTCCTCCCAGAGAGCCAATCACAGCCTGCAGCGTCGTACTCACAACCTTCACTCTCACACAGTGCGATGCTGTTTTGGCTGCAGGGGAGAGTTTGCAGTTGTAGCGTTGGACCATCACACACACATATGTTGATCTGTACCTGCGGTCTGAACATGAACGGCTCAGACTGGATCGAACTGTCCGTCATTTTCAATCCTGTGTTGTGAAAGAAGCGTTGATGGAATCCTGAGCAGAAGCCAGCAGCAACCGACGGGTTCAGGCTGACTGGATGTGTACCGCTGGTTTACAGCAGCATGTGGGACTACACACAGGCTTGAACCTTTAACCCTTTAACCTTTTAACCTTTAACCTTTAACCCTTTAACCCTTTAACCCTTTGGGGTCCATGGTCACGACCCCGTGACTAAATCGCATGACATTTTCAACATGTCATGGCATTGGAAGTCGGTCACGTAGACCACTGGGGATAACTGCATTTGAAAGTACAGACTTGAAACACTCTCCCACTTTTGATTTGATGTTGATAGAGCGAATACAACCTGAGATATGATGGTTTGAAACCGGAGCAAACAAACGATATAGCGTTATTATAGCGAATTAAAGCAAGCGTTATACTGTATTTCTGATTATATCTACGTCATTTTTTGTCCGTTTCCAAAATGGAAAAAACTGGTCAAATCTGCGGATTCTAATCCACAGACTGCATTAGCATTAGAGGTAAGAGTGAGAATGACCCCCACCTGAACCGGATGGGGAGGGTGGGGGGGTGAGAAAACCGGAGAAAACGCCTATGTAAAGATCTGCTTTTATGTCAAATATTTGAGTATAGTTTTAATTTATTACAACTTTGATGTATATACCTAATATCTGGAACCAACATTCACTTTTAAAGTCTTTGAAAAGGTTCATTAAGCATCTGTGTGTTATTTATGCAACAAATTATATACATTTTTCAAATCAGACTTTATATTTTGTGTGTTTTTTGGCCTTTTGTATGTTTTATAGTAGGTTAAAGTGAAAAAAATAACAGGCAGATGAGATAGATGAAGTTGTGCTGAAAAATACATACCAAACATGGGTATAGTAAACATTTCTTTATATAGTATATAAGACAAAATCAAAAGTGCTCAAAACGGACAGAATAGGCTCAGACCCCTAAGGGTTAACCCCTGACGTGTCTGTGGTGAGCGTCTGAATGTATGATTTATTTGGAATATTCAGAACATTTCAACCGTTGGCTCAATAGGAACCATTTTAAATGTGCAGATAGAACAGACTGTGTTCTTTCCAGGTCGGGTCAAGGGAAGAAAGATGAGAAAAACCAGAGTTTCTTTCATCCTATTCTGTATGCACTCTTTTTTTTTTTTTTTTTTTTTTTTTTTTTTTTTTAGCTTATTACTGTGATAAATGCTTGTATTTAAAATATTTGATTTATTTTTTAGACACATTGGTCCTTGTATCATGATAGGATCAAGAATTGAAACCGTGTCCCTTTCATTCCTTCCATTCATTTCATTTATTTCCAGTGAGTTGGTATTCTCCAACCACATGACCTGCACACAACAGTATCTGAGAACGCAAATACAGTCAACACAATACACACTGTTTCCTGTGGAACTGACCTCTTAGTGTGGGGGTGTGTGTGTGTGTGTGTGTAATGGGGGAGTGCATGCATGGGTTGGCTGGGGGGGGGGGGTATTGAGGTTTTGCACATACGTCACATGATCACATGGTTTTCTGTTTACGACGCCATATCGGTAGGCAAGGTTTCCTTGAAAAGTAATGGGATGTGTGTGTTTGGAATAAAAAAGACACAGGAGTTGAGTAGGAATTATTTACTGTGTTACAAAACATGCACAATAATTTTGCTCTTTTAACAAAATTGTGCACATGGTTTCACACATTTTATCAGTTTTATCTGATTTTCTTCACATTTGGAGGACTGCACCATCTAGTAATAAGATGGACAAAGAAACATTTGGGAATGGTTTTGGGGGGATGTGTTAGAAATACTGATGAAGAACTGATGCAGATAGACTGGGACACCTGGACTGGGATCAGGCCCACATATGATTCAGCAGATCTTACATGAAATTTTCACCCCTTCTCACCTGTTTCCACTGGACCCCTGGTTGAGCCGCATTATGTAATTAAATTCCCATTATGTAATAAAAGTTCAAAATGTAATAAGAATGTCATGTCATCTTGTAATAAAGCCGCATTTTGTAATAAACTACGTCATCGCATTATGTAGTAAATTTTTTCACATTATGTAGTAAGTTATTACAATTTGAGAAATTTATTACAAATAAACTGGACACATTTTTATTTTCAGGAAATGTAATGTGCTAAATTAATCTGTAAACTGTGGTTAAAGTTCTGATTCCATTACCTGGAGCTCCTGTGACTAACTCCTTCTAAATTGCTCTGAAATTATGTTAATTTGGATTGTTATTACATAATGAACCATGTTATTACATTTGTTTTTTTAAATAAAAATGTGTCAAGTGCATTTTGTAATAAATTTCTCAAATTGTAATAACTTACTACATAATGTGAAAAAATTTCCTACATAATGCGTTGACGTAGTTTATTTCAAAATGCGTCAATTTATTACATAATGCGGCTTTATTACAAGATGACGTGACATTCTTATTACATTTTGAACTTTTATTACATAATGGGAATTTATTACATAATGCGGCTCAACACCCCTCCACTGCTCTGTGGGCCCCCCCCCACAAATACTGGGCCCCATGAATTTATCCCGTTTACCCCCTTTACGACGCCCCAGTACATACGTATAATAAGTCTAATGCGATAGTGAGGATTTTTTGTATTAAATGTATGTGTGGCAGCAGGGATGTTCCCAACAGAAACGCTGATACATGCAACTTCAATGTCTGAAATTCATTCATTTACGCTTGAAAAGAGTAGGAAGAAGAAAATGTATTTAATCCCACCCCCATTTCTCATCAATAACTTAACATAATGAAGTTTCAAATACTTATTCCTGTCTTTAAACTTCAGAGAGAGAGAGAGATGGAGGATTTTTTATGATGTATCAGTGTTTTAGTTTGGTTTGAACTGTGTTTCAGTGGTGACTTCTTGTAAATAATTGTATATAATAGTGACAGTGCTGTTTTGGAGTGTTGTTGTCAAGTTTTGCTGTTTTTTTGTTTTTTTTTTGTTTGTTTTATTGTAACTTCTGAACCGTTTCCACCATCAACAAAATTCAAATGCCATGCAGAAGCTGAGATTCGGAGCTTTGGGTTACAGTCGGTTAGAGAGAGATGGAAGATTTTTGTCATATTTAGTAGCATTTTAGCTAGGTTTTAGCCACTTTTTAATAGTGAATTCTTCTCAATAATTGTATATGATACAGTGCTATTGTTTTTATTTATTGGCATGTTTTTCTCAAGATTTTATTTATTTATCTATTTATTTATTTTTTATCATAATATTTATTGACATTTTTTTTTACAAAACTTCTGAACAGTTCTACTGTAACTCCTGAGTCCATGTTTTGCTCTTTTTTTCCCTGTTTTTTTTGGCATTTTTCCATTTTGTATAGTTCATTGACAGTTGTATTTTAGCTGTAAATGTCATAGAAAGGTCTGTATTTTTCTATACATGTGTGTAATTCTCTGTGCAGATCTGTCCAGGGCAGTGTCTGTATTTGAATCAGAGGACGGTTGGTTTTGTTGGTGAAATGAGGGGCTGTGTCTATAACTAGACAGAAAGTAAACACAGACTATCACACAGGATAAACAGGACGAAAAATCAGAAGAACATGGACACACAATGATCTAGACAAACCCAACTGTTTGAGCACATTATTACGTCTGAGATCAGCTCATATTTTAAAGCACAATTCTTGGGCTTCTTCATTCGTAGTTGTTTGCGGCGTCCGCTGAAGCCTTGGTTTTTGGTGAACAGGTGCCACACACAGGTCCATGGGGTGGGTGCGGTGGCTGTGGACAAACGCCAGCGCTGTGCTCTTCAACTTTTGCATCCTCGTGTTACTTTAGCCGTTTCCCCCTCCCTTTGGCCCCTCTAGCCTTAACCAAGTTGTTTTCATGCCGACCCAAATCACCACCGCTTCCACATCTTGATGTTTTTCGGGCGACCCCGCACACGGACGAACGCCGCGTCCTGACCCAACATCCCAATGTGCGGAGGAATTAAACTGGAGCCAACCCTGATCCTGACTCAGACGCCGCAGAAACCTCCAGGCTTTGATGCTTTCACTCTCATGAATATCGAAACACATCTCTTTCAGTTTCCTCCCCTACCTTTTTCTTCATCCCGTCTATTTTCCCCACTCCTCCTCATTCATTCTGCGCTCAGATTCGACACATTTGTGCAGAATAATCGCTGGCAGCTGCTCTTCACATGGTCTGACTGTGTGTCGGTGTGAGGCTGGAGTGTGTGTGTGCATGCATACTTGATAAGGACAGACTTTTATAAGCATGCACAATGCAGCCTCACACACTCTTATCTCCCACAGAGGGAGGTAATGAGGATCTCTCTCTCACACACTCTCTCTCAGTTATCTCCTTTTCCGTGTCTCGGCTGACAAACAGCCAGCGAGGCGTCGAGCGTTTCTCCTCTCGCTGGTTTTTAATCATCTCTGAACAATGTGGCCCAGTGAACGCACCGCCTCCTCCTCCTCCTCCTCCTCCTCCTCCTCTTCCTCACTGTCACCTCCTGGAGGAAGAGGAGGACCGGTCTTGGTCTTATCTGTCTGCCTCCACAGCTGGCCTCCTCTCGCTCCTTTACCTCCTTCTCGCCATCTCTTCTCTTCACGCTGTTTCTTTGCAGCCGCCGTCCTCCTCACTTTCAACTCCTCCTCTTCCTCCTTTTCTTCCTCCTACTAAATATTCAGATACCGAAGCTCCAGAGCAGCACAAGTTTACAACATCCATTTAACAAACACTACATGTTACAGTGCAGATCTTTATTTTATTATGCAACCATCTATTTCTGCCTCAGTCAGTGGGATATTCGGATTCACAGAGCATTTTTGAGGAGACTTGAGGAATTATTAGACCATCAAGTCATCAAAAACAATGGCTATGCAATCAAGTAAATACACCCAAACAACATATCAGTGAATATTTAAGTATCATCTGCATACACGCAAATCAGGCAAAACAGCTACAGTTGAATGTTTCTACCTCCAAGTCGTGTAAAATCACTGTGAATGCACTTAATAAGACCAGCCCTTTATGTTTCAGGTCATTTTTAATCAGTTCCAAGCAGCAAATGCACATATTCACAACAACATTGTACAACTATACGTGTTTTTGACAGTCCTGAAGGAGATTAAAAAAAAATACAAATAAGAATGTGCTGGTTTTTAATCATCTCTGAACAATGCGGCCCAGTGAACGCACCACCACCTCCTCCTCCTCATCATCTTCCTCCTCCTCCTCCTCTTCCTCCCTGTCACCTCCTGGAGGAAGAGGAGGACCGGTCTTGGTCTTATTTTTAATTAGTTCTAAGCAGCAGGTGCATCTGTGCACAACACTGTACAACTACATGTGTGTTTTTGACAGTTCTGAAAGAGATAAAAAAAATAGAAATAAGAGTGTGCTGACGTTTTAGTCTATGGTACAAAAGAAACGTTTGAAATATTAGACTGACAAATGACTGACCTTGTGGAGTAGACAGTATTGAAATCAGTATTTGAACTAAGTGACTACATCTATACATGCGTACCAGTAATGAATATCTGTGAAAGATGCATGATTATGGAGCTACAGCTCTGTTATTTCATTTATTTATATACTTTAGCCTTTATTTTACCACTGAAATGAGAAAAACAGCAGATTTACAAGGTTGTACATAGCTTCAGCTGTAAATACACCCAAAATTTCAACGAATATTCACATATCATCAACATATAAGCAAATCAGGCAGTTTCTACCTCTAAGTCACCTAAAATCACAGTGAATGCATTTAATGAGACCAGCCCTTTACGTTTCAGGTCATTTTTAATCAGTTCCAAGCAGCAGATGGATCTATTTACAACAATATTGTACAACTACACGTGTTTTGACAGTTCTGAAGGAGATGATACAATAGAAATAAGAATGCGCCTACATTTTTGTCCATGTTTCAATGGAAATGTTTCAAATATTAAACTCTGACAAATTACTGACCTTGTGGAATAGACAGTATTTGAAGTCAGTGCTTTCTTACAGATTTATTCAGAGAGAAATACATTTTTTCCATAAAGAGTGGTTGTTGTTTTCCTCTTTCATTGTTTTCATCGGATTTAAATCCACATCGCTTTGTGTAACACAAGCCGGCGTCCACAGATCACTCGTATAAACTCCGTGGCTGTGAATTTCAGGCCACTTCAGCAGCATATGAAGCAGCAGCAGCATATTCATGGCCTCACTGTTTCACTCAGCAATGGAAATGAAGGTCAGCTATTATGAATTCAAGGAAAAAATGGTTCATCAGGCCTCCTTGCTTTACATAAAAGTGCATATGTGCATTTTGCCTGCAGTCCAGTGAATAGTCTTCAGTGGAGGAATGATCAGAAACTTGAGTCAAAGTGCAGCATTAACAGTTTTGCTGTGGAGGAAGGAGGCATGATGAGCGCGTTTTCCTTGAATTTTTAATCACTGACCTTCATCACCATAACGGTGAGTTCAATGGACGCGCTCATGTCGATTATATATGTTTGTAGGATCGTATCTGAATATTAATGGACGAAAAAACTGGTACAATATGCAGAACGCACATGAAAGAGTAAAAAAAAAACAATGGAGGTTACATCCAGAGAATGGATTTTTATAGTTACGGTTGGTTTTCAGTCACATTTGAGCAACATTACCCTGTTTCTCTATTTAGATTTATTCAACATCAGTGTTTGCCAAACATGTAGCACCACTCACAACCACAAAATAAGCAAATTGAGGCTATTTTAATGTGAAAGTTCAGTTTATTCTATGATTTGCCTGTTTTAGATAGAGGGGAAAATTCTGTGGATACACTCTTATCTGCTAAAATACACATTATGCCCATAATTTGTTATTTTTTCTCCCAAAAATGATATTCTATTGAGCCCAAAGTGCAGTACATGGAGCCTAAATAAGTTTCTGAACTGGAATCTCACAACCCTGATTGAAAGCACAAATTGTTCAGCGAGGAAAGGTTTGTTAAATTCAGAAAATAGTCCCAGAGCTCAAAGTGACTCCATCAGAACGCTGTGTCGTACAAACAACAGCCTGTACTTCCACATAATTACACTGACTGAAGGAAAAGCAGCACATTTACAAGAAATCTGACAAAGCGTCAGCTGGTTCTGTGGTTCTGGTGTTGGTTCCATACAAACATTTCCACCAATAAAACAGACTTAACCCATAAACGCCCACTTCTACTTTTGTGGCAGTTCTCAAGGAAGTTTCTCTCTGTTTAACCTTTGTTATGAGATTATCACCATTTATTCTAATATTATCCTCTGTATTTTGCATTTTTTTCAATGAAAATTGGTTATTTTCCCATGTTTTAAAGCATAAAGACCCAAACATCCACCATCAGTCAAAACCATCTACTGATTTAAACTGTTTAATACCTGTTGATCCACTGATTCTATCAACACAAGGACATAATTGGAGTAAAATACAGTTCTTCATCTTTTCATGGTCATCACATATGACCCATTTGGACGTTCAGAGGCTCCGTAGTTACTGTGGAAACACCGTCATCTTCTACAGCATTGACTCACCAGTAAACTCATGGAGTTGAATCAATGACAGTGGAGAAACTTAACAAAAATTTATTTTAAAACACCTACAAAATGATAAGTAATGTAACAAAAAAACCCCAAAAATGTATTAAAATGAAGTAAAAATAAATAAATATAAATTCTTTCATCACTGCTGCACTCTTCTTTGTGTTTACCTCCATCTGACCCATGATTCCAACAGAATTATGGGAAACTTCTCCTACCCCTCCGTTTGTAGTGTGCTCCTGAAAAATCTCTGTATTGAGGGATGTACAGTCACACAACACAACAAATATACAGTCTGTTCTTTGGGAGCTCACAGGTTGTGCAGACCTGATTTAATTTTTTCATCTCTGCTTTTGGGATCCTGCACACCTTTCATTTTCTGCATGTGCGTGTCCATCACCTCTGTCGAGGGTCAGACAGTTCTCCGCCTTAGCCCCTCCCCTCCGTCTAATCAAGAATCATGACAACACTACCCCTTCACGTGGTCACGCAAAAAAGAGGGGGAGGGGTAAGGGGGAGGGGCCAAGGGGTGACTTGGAATTCAGCCTAAAAACACAGAATGAATAAAAGCATTAAGAAACAAAACGATAAAATCAAATAAATACAACGAGATAAAATATAAAACAGAAACAAAATGTCAACATTGCAAAGAAAACAGGTGGGTTTGAAGAGGAGCTTTAAAAGGTGTTTGCAGACGTGAACTGTGGATTGTTTCTCAAAGGCATCAGTGGGAGGTCGAACATGTCCAGCTGCAGTTGAGGATGGCGTGGAAAAGTTTGGCGCTCGGACACAAAGAAGAGAACCTCGGACTCAACAGTTTTTGCGTTTGCTTTGCGTTCCCGTCCTCCTCGGGTGACTCTGCATCTATGAACCTGACGCTCTGTCGTTACTCGAGTACAGAAACTAGGGCAGCGAGGAACACCAGAGCATCCGGTCATGCGGACGGTGGCCATTTTGTCCTCAAAGCGGCGGCGATCTGGAACAAGAGGACGCCCAGAGCGAGCTGTGTGGGCTCAAGATGGCGGCGGGGCGGCGGCTGAGGTGGAGGTGGTTCTGGATGTTGGTTGGTCTTTCTGTTCCTCCCCTCTGATCTGCTCCACTTTCCCATGGTGCAACCTGCTGAGATGGCACTTCTATTTCCAGCAAACAAACACACACACACACACACACACACACACACACACACAAGCCCAGAAGTACAAAAAGACGCCAAAAAAACAAGGTTTTTTTTTTTTTTATTCCAGAGCGATGGTGGCGGTTTGTGGGCGCTGGAGGTGACAGACAGGCAGCAGAGGCATGGGCACCATTTGATGCGCTTCATTTCTCCCTTCATGTAAATATAGATGTGATTTATTTCCTAATGCTCACTCTGCAAACAGCAGAGGAAGCAGGAAGCAGTTATTAATAACGCCACACTTTGCTCTGCTCATTTCCCTAACTCATGTTTGAGTCTCAGGTTGGGACCAGGAACCGCTATTTGGCGAAGGAAAGGTGTTTGTTCTGGATGTTTGATGATATTTGCACGGGGAGTTATGGTCGTAGAAGACAGAAAAAACACTTCTGGCATCTTAAGATAGAATAAACAACTGTTTTTGCAGAGTTCTGCAGCTCCATAGAATGCATCAAAGACCTCACAACCAGGGATGGAACCACATGAACATTTCAGATCACAGTTATTGTGACCAAAATTATCACAGTTATCATTATTATCGCAATATTGTTGAAATGTGCTCAAAATGGTCAAAAAGTACTAAGACACACACTCAAATATAACCACGTTGCATTTTGGAAAAAATGATTAAAATAATAGGCCCAATGTACTCTCTCTTGGCAGAAACATTCAAATATTAGCATGTAAACATCAAACACACAAATGTGCATTAAAGATGAAAAGTCAGAATTCTGAAAAAAAAAAAAAAAAGTCCGAATTCGGAGTTTTGCCTGCCTTTTTTTCACATAATAATAATAATAATAATAATAAATATATATATTACACCTTTTTTATTTTCCAGTGGCCCTAATCCTCTTCTGTAAGAAAGTGAGATGAAACAATGAAATAAAAACCATTTTTAATGCTGCTAATCTGATGTTTCTCACATTTGAACATATTCTTATGCTAGTTATTACTCGTTTCATGGAGATAATATACAAAAAAAGCCTTTGTGTCGAACAAAAACAAGTGGTTTCCACTCAGACGTGTCAGTGCAGATCAGGTTTATCTAGAACAGCGCAGTGACAGTAACGGTCTGAATGTCAGTGGATTATTATGGGATGGTGCATTAGTGTCCACTGTGTTGGCTGATCTGGAACTAAAACAACCAAACCCATGAATATAGACGAGAACAGCTGGAGAACTGACCACTGGACTGACCACTGGACTGACCACTGTGCATGAAAGGGTTAAAATCTTTGTGTTCATTTCCTTGGTGTTCTCTTTGGAAGCAGACAGAAGTCAGTGGTCGGGGTCTTGCGGTTGCAGTTTCAGGGTGGTCTTGGTCTTGTTAGAAAATGGGACATTTTTCAATAAAAATGACTGATTTCACGTCGTATTAGAGCATCCTTATCACCATAATGACCGCTTCTGTCCAGGTCAGAGGATAATGGCATGGAAACGCTGCAGCAGATATCACACAAAAAGCTTGAAAACTATTTTTGCCACGTTAATTTGATCATTTCTAATCCAGGGCTGTCGCGCTCATTGAGTTCAGTTCCACATTCAGCCAATTTGATGTGCAGTGGACTGGACCAGTGAAATAATAATATAAATAGAATAATGTCAACTCCAAACTTTCCTCTGTTTTAGAGCAAAAAAGTAAAATTATGCAATAAAAATGTTTCCATCTACCAACTATCCTTTAAAACAATGTGAATAACATGAACAAACTGACATTTCTTAAGAAAACTGAGTGCAATTTTAACAATCTTCTGTCTGAGTTTATCATTTACACGTTACAGACCACAGTGGATCTACAAACACACAAAACATGTAATAACAGACAGAATACTGGAAAACTTGCACTTCAGATGTTTCAAAATGTTCATATTTGTTCAGGTTATTCACATTTTTTACTGAAATGTTCGTTTGTTTTAGTGTAAATACAGTAAAATGACATGAAAACGTTTACATTTACAAAGAGAAAAAGTTAGAGTTGTGAGTATTTCTATGTTATTCTGATAGTATTTGACTGACCTGACCCACCTGGAGTCTGAACTGAAATCATTAATGTCCTCAGTTGAACTTTTGGCATTTTCTGGGTCAGATTGGACCCTTTGGTGGCCGGATTTGGACCCCGAACCGCATGTTTGAGCCCCCTGATCTAATCCCAATGTTATGATAATGGTGGAAAACACTGTATGTATGTTGAAGTTACTTAAACCCATTTGGTTTGTGTCGCTCAACATGTTCTTCATGTAAATTGTTGTGTTGGTCCAACATTTTTGGTAGAATGAAAACACAACCTGGATACATGCAGCTCACATTACACTAAATAATCTGTGTAAAAAAAGCCTGGAGTTGGTGAAGAAAACCACTGTTTGTGCTTGTCCTCTATGAAAGGAAGTGTCATCACAGCTGAAACCACACTGCAGTACACACTTAAAGAAACAACGGACCCACAGAGATGATGATTATAATAATAATAATAATAATAATAATAATAATAATAATAATAATAATAATAATAATGATAGTCATAATAATAGTCATAATAATAATAATAATAATAATATAATAATAATAATAATAATAATAATAGTCATAATAGTCATAATAATAATAATAATAATAGTCATAATAATAATAATAATAATAATAATAGTCATAGTAGTAATAATATAATAATAATGAATAATAATAATAATAACAGTCATAATAGTAAGAGTCATAATAGTAATAATAATAGTGATAATGATAATAATGATCCAATATTATCTGTATTTCAGTCAAAACAAACACAGACTGAATTATGTTTTTTCTATACTACAACAAAAGTTAAGGATATAGAATTTTTTATTTTTTTTGTCATTTTTGCCATTTGTAAATAAAACTGTCTGGTCCTTTAAAAAAATGTGTTTCAATTCAGTTCACACACAAAAACGTGAAAGCACAGTGCAAGAATCCCAACTGAAAAAAAATAGCCCCAGAATTAAAAACATCCTTAACTTTTCGTTTGCTGTGTATATGGTTGATGTGAAACCATACATACAGTCATGGAAAACATTCTTGGTCCACCCCTGGGTTCTTCAGTTCCGTGTTCATTTTACTGCCTGGTCCAACTAAAGGTCCATGTGTTTGGACAAATAGAATGAGAACAACAAACATATCTGATAGTAGTTGAATTTCAGAGCTGATATCTGTCCATTTAACATGTTTTGTTGAACAGTCATCAGTATGTGTGTCATTGTACTGACACAAACAGTGCTTTTATTCATTCCATGTTTTCTTTTGTCTGTTTTAGTCACATGACACACACAGGAGGTAGGGCTGGACTGCAGAACCATTGTTTTTGACGACTTTTAATGTAATGTTTTTAAACTGAATTGTACAAAAACCCCATGTCGCCAAGGGGCCATTTGTGCTAAAATAGGAAAATAAAACAAGATGCATACAAAATAAATCAATATGTATTAAATTAGATAAATATAATAGACTCCACTGTCACTGTTACTTTGGGAAAACTCTTCCGTCGGCGTTCCTGCAGAAAAACAGCAGTCTGAGCTCAGGTTTCAGGGTCGTGTGGATGCTCAGATGGGCTGTTTTTGTGGAATATTTGACTGTTTTCTCGCTGAAGTGTCAGGGGTCGGGGCTGTTTGATGCTCTTGGTTTGGGCGGCTCCAGACTGGATCAGTTTGTACAGAATCCATCGCTTTCACGTTTATTTTGTTGGATTTTAGCTGAAGTCAGAGTGATTTAAAGGTGGGTTTTGCATCGGTTTAGATGTGCTGCTAGAGGAAACAGGATGCAGTTTGATGTTGTGTGGATGCTGGCTTTGGTTCATGACGTTATTGCGGAGTAAACCTGTGTTTTAGATCCGTAGACACTGTTAAAAGCAGCTCAGACACACACTGGTTTATTTAGACCTGCTTTTGTTTTCAGAAGGTTCAGGAAAAAAAACATCAGAGTCACGATGTTTTACACC